>NC_092413.1:12088987-12343987 GCF_040894005.1 Engystomops pustulosus
TTCATAGGTGAAGGTCCTTCTCAGTATAACATTTGGTGGGCGGTTAGGTGGCCATGGTCTCCCTAAAGGCTTGGGCCTCGAGCTTCCTCCCAAACTGCCGATATTATAATGCCCTACTGCTAGGGTGTATTTTCTAAGGTTAGTGGAGGGTGGGGCCATTACACTAACACTGATGGGTTACCATATGTAGCTTAGTAAGAAGCACAAGAGTCACAACCCAAAAAGTTTTACAAAACAATTTTTCAAAACTCAAGCCAAGCCATGAAGTCATTGATCTATTAAGACCCAAGATCCGTAGCCCATGTATTTTGGTCTCACTACTTACTGAAAAGGGTCTCCAATCGCATCATGCATGCAATGAAATCCTCAAAGTTAATAGCCCGGTTACCAGTGATGTATCGCCGGATAATGACATCGTGAATCCGATTACTAAGGTTAAAACCTGAAAAGTAAAACAAAATACATCGTCAATGTATCTGTCAATCCAGATACTTATTTAGTTCATTACTGAAATTTCCAGCTCTTAACTCCAAACCAATGGGATCTAGCAGGAATTAAAAGGGGCAGTCACATGGCTTTTAAGACCCTCCCCTATTCCTACGTAGAGCTTGGAAGGACATTACTGCCAATGAGTTTCCCTATGATATCAATTGTTTATAATTGTTTAATTAAAACCTTCTAGAATTTTCTAATGTATTTTGCATTTTAATCTATTTATCAGTTAAAAGAGTTTCAGTTTTAGGGGGAGGAGCTCTTGTGTCATGCTCCGCCTCCTTCCAATTTGCACTATATAGTAAGAGATCCAATTTTATTGCTTGTTCTGTAGGTTTTAACCACACAGCTAGAACCATCACACACTCATCGGTTCGGTCACCTGCTTTGTGTAGGGCATTTCGCATTTCATGGGCATCAATGTTTCCGGAGACGTTGGCGTCGACTTCCACAAAAAGTCTCTGTAGAGAACATCACAGAGTAACCAGATTTACTACAAGAACACATCCCTATACACATGATGTCACAGTCAGGTATTATAACGCAGCCTGGGTGGACCCGCTCTGCTACTCAACTGGTTTGGCTTAGAGATACTACCCAGGAGCTCTCTTACTCAGGCAACTTCCCAAAGGGGTAAGTACCTTAAATAAACCCTGGTTACATGGGATTGGTTGGTGGAGTTGGAGGGGCTTTAAGAGACAAACCAATCACTTTCTGCTCTGAGCTCATTACTGTAGACAGATTGTCACCTCCAGTGATGACTTTAAGTTTCCTTGTGGAGAATCTTCTCTAGGTTCCCATTTTATAATTTTTTGCACTACATATAATGAAGGATAGAAGCATGAAGAACCAAAATATAGATTCCTATTTCAGAAACACAATAAACTTTTATTCTTATAATTTATCAGTGCAATTGGATGTCAAATGGAGAGTTTTCTGCACAGGGCCAGAAATATTGAGGGGTCAGATTGTTCAGATATAAAGTATGAGCTCAGCTCAGTAATGAAATGCTGACCTATTGATATGTAATACTTTTTGGTGGGATCGGACACCAAAGTACTCAATGTGAGGGGGAGATAAGAGGCCACAATATGAGGGGGGGATGATAGGGGCCACAGTATGAGGGGGGGGGGGGTGATAAGAGGGGCCACAATATGAGGGGGGAGATGAGAGGCCACAATATGAGGAGAAGATGATGGGCCACAATATGAGGGGGGAGATGAGAGACCACAATATGAGGAGAAGATGATGGGCCACAATATGAGGGGGGAGATGAGGTGGCCACAATATGAGGGGGGGGAGTGAGGGGCCAAAATATGAGGGGGGAGGATGAGAGGGGCCACAATATGAGGGGGGAGATGAGAGGCCACAATATGAGGAGAAGATGATGGGCCACAATATGAGGGGGGAGATGAGGGGGCCACAATATGAGGGAGGAGATGAGGGAGCCACAATATGAGGGGGGGGGGGGGGGTGAGGGGCCACAATATGAGGGGGGGATGAGAGGCCACAATATGAGGGGGGAGATTAGGGGTGACAATATATAAGGGAGATGAGAGGGTCCACAATATGTGGGGGGAGATGAGGGGCAACAATATGTGGGGTGGCGCTTTAATAGACAAGGTGTCAGTCAGGTCTCGTAGTATGAATATAGTCCTACCCCGTAGAACTGCAGCTTCTTGCAGAGTTTCTTAAATTCTACTTTTCCCAATGTCCCAGTGTTCTGCTCCTGTGAGGTTCTGGTTAAGGTGATTGCATTTGAAGTTAGATACCACTGGTTTTCAAACTTTTTGGGAACATCATTGATCTCCCAAGAACTTTACATTGTGAGACACTACGCACCAGCGTATGATCCAAACCCCTGGGCACCCTTATAGATATCCAGCAGCGTAGCCGGTTGGTGGGTGCATAGTGCGCCCGGCCCAGTCCTGTGCCAAATCCTGCCAGGCATAGAACTGAGCTTTAGTCTGTGCCCAAACCTGGTGCAGGCTATAGCTAGTGTGTACCCTCCACTGCACAGTCCCTATGGTCTCCATCCTGCCCAACCCACATAGGGAGCAGAGTAGACGCAATTCCCAACCCTTCGCTGGAGCTAACGGAGCTTGCTCCGTCAGCTACATAGAGATGAACAAGGCAACCCAGACATGCACGTCCTGCTGCTCCGCTCATCTTGGGGAGCACTGAAGGGCCTGACTAGAGTACAACGGACCCCTCATTCTTGTGACATGTGGGGGTCCCATCTCTGAGAACCCCAACAATCAGATTCAATATCGTTTTGTGGGAAAACCCCTTTAATACCAAAATTGTGGATTTAATATGGAAGCACCAAGAACATGTTCATGAATGACAAACTTCTGTCTGCTGACAGCAACCACCAGGGGGAGCTCTCAGAGTGTAGATGTATACAGCTAGGAATGAAGTCAATGGGAGCCATATAAATCGGTGTGCAGTGATTGCTGCCGCTATAGTAGATACATGACTTGGGAGACACAAAAGTTTACTCTTCACTTAATGAATATCAAGAACAAATATAAAAGGATACATCCAGGGAATCAATCATTTCTTTACAAGTTTTCAGAGTGAATCCTTCTGACTTTACCTCTTCACCTGGAAACACAGGAAAGAAATATAAATAGGCAAGAGATAAAATTGATATCATATATGTAATAGACCTTAGATAAAAATGTAAGATGCAGTAAATTTCTAACTACATAAAATAAATAATACATAGACACTAGATAGGAACAAATTAGATATGACAAAAATATATATGAGATAGATAGGAGATAGATAGATAGATAGATAGAAGATAGATAGATAGATATGAGATAGATAGATAGATAGATAGGAGATAGATAGATAGATAGATAGATAGGAGATAGTTATGAGATAGATAGATAGATAGATATGAGATAGATAGATATGAGATAGAAGATAGATAGATAGATATGAGATAGAAGATAGATAGATGGATAGATAGATAGATAGATAGATAGATAGATAGATAGATAGATAGATATGAGATAGATATGAGATAGATATGAGATAGATATGAGATAGATATGAGATAGATAGATATGAGATAGATAGATAGATAGATAGATATGAGATAGATAGATAGATAGATAGATATGAGATAGATATGAGATAGATATGAGATAGATAGATATGAGATAGATAGATAGATAGATAGATAGATAGATAGATAGATATGAGATAGATAGATAGATAGATAGATAGATAGATAGATAGGAGATAGATAGATAGATAGATAGATAGATAGATATGAGATAGATAGATAGATAGATAGATAGGAGATAGATAGATAGATAGATAGATAGATAGATAGATATATATGAGATAGATAGATAGATAGGAGATAGATATTAGATAGGAGATAGATAGATAGATATGAGATAGATGGATAGATAGATAGATAGATAGATATGAGATAGATAGATAGATAGATAGATAGATAGATAGATAGATAGATAGAAGATAGATAGATAGATAGATAGATAGATAGATAGGAGATAGATAGATAGATATGAGATAGATAGATAGATAGATAGATAGATAGATAGATAGATAGGAGATAGATAGATAGATAGATAGATAGGAGATAGATAGATAGATAGATAGATAGATAGATAGGAGATAGATAGATAGATAGATAGTTAGATAGATAGGAGATAGATAGATAGATAGATAGATAGATAGATAGATAAATAGATAGATAGATAGATAGATATGAGATAGATAGATAGATATGAGATAGATAGATAGATAGATAGATAGGAGATAGATAGATAGATAGATAGATAGATAGATAGATAGGAGATAGATAGATAGATAGATAGATAGATAGATAGATAGATAGGAGATAGATAGATAGATAGATAGATAGATATGAGATAGATAGATATGAGATAGATAGATAGATAGATAGGAGATAGATAGATAGATAGATAGATAGATAGATAGATAGATAGATAGATAGATAGATAGATATGAGATAGATAGATAGATAGATAGATATGAGATAGATAGATATGAGATAGATAGATAGATAGATAGATAGATAGATAGATAGATAGATAGATAGATATGAGATAGATATGAGATAGATAAATCGCTCTTACGTTTGGATAACAAATCATTTAGGACATCTCTGAGATCCCCGGCATTGTATTCATCTTTCTATAATAAAATAACCCAAAAATATTTATAATCATATAAATAAATATTATGATTATTATTGTGAGGTTTGTAGTGACAGAGGAATAATTACAGATATGACGTCCATTACTCAGTGCACTGGATCCTATCTGTACACAGAGACATCAGGTCCTATAGATAGTTGTACTTCCCTCTGGTATATGTCGTGGCTGCTCTACCCATAATGCATAGAGTTTGCTTTGTTGATATTACAGCAGAATATGTCACCTCCTGTTTTACTAATCTGGAGTGATTACACACAATGACAGCTTGTCTGGGCATAGTACTATGGATGCCAATATGTAGCCGTATTCAGGGGCGTAACCTGAGGGTGTGCAGAGAAGACTAGTACTATATACCATACATTATAGTCACGGGCCTGGCACAGACTTTGCACTGGGGCCCATCAGCTTCAAGTTAGGCCACTGCCTGTATTACACCCGTATGATGGTGGCCCACACAGGACATATCAGTTACCTCCTCATGTGACGGTGCTGCCCCATTCAGAATGGCTGCATCCAGATTTGCATTTATTGCCGGCTGCAGGGGGTAAAAGAAGAGGAAGAATCAGCACAAACATTCAGCAATACACAAATGTAATAGACACAAGACGGGGGGTAGGTATAGGGGGCGCTAGTGGCCTTAGGAGCCCAAACACACCCCCTGCCACGTAAGATGACACAAATATTATACAGTAGATGTAACCCCTTCCTCCCCGGGTCTCTAGGGCTCGCTACACTTGTTGCCTCTTATTGTATCAGTTTTCTTTCATCATTCTATCTTCTGTAATAATGGGGGTGATGATCCCCAATACTCATGTCTTACCTCATACACAGCAGCGTGCACCGCGTACCCCAGTTCTCTACAATACAAAAAGTATACAACAAATATTATAATAATGATCTTATATAGAACCATCATATTGTGTAGCAATATACAGGTTATGGGCATATCCAAATGTAACAAGACATTACAGAGCTTGCAGTCCATGAGGATGAGGGGGGACACAAGAGCTTACAGTCTATGAGGATGAGGGGTGACACAAGAGCTTACAGTCTATGAGGATGAGGGGGGGACACAAGAGCTTACAGTCTATGAGGATGAGGGGGGGACACAAGAGCTTACAGTCTATGAGGATGAGGGGTGACACAAGAGCTTACAGTCTATGAGGATGAGGGGGTGACACAAGAGCTTACAGTCTATGAGGATGAGGGGTGACACAAGAGCTTACAGTCTATGAGGATGAGGGGTGACACAAGAGCTTACAGTCTATGAGGATGAGGGGGTGGCACAAGAGCTTACAGTCTATGACAGTGGTGGCGAACCTATGGCACTGGTGCCAGAGGTGGCACTCGGAGCCCTTTCTGTGGGCACTCAGTCCTTCACCAGAGAGGACTCCAGGTATCTTCCTGCAGTCCCAGACAGCCCAGGACTTGCTGTGCTCAGTGCTATTTTAAAGTGACAGTGCTACCTGGGACCACTGGAGGAGTGGGGGGGGGGGGGGGGGGGGGCAGATCTGGATTATCATTAGAGCTCCGGCCCTGACTATTCTTCCTGATTATGGGACCCTGGTGGGAAACTACAATGATCATCCAAATTTCTTCTATTTTCTGCTTTATTGGTCCCTCGGTGCCAGTATCAATGAAAGCTGTGACAGAGAAGTATAAATCACAAATTACATTTCTGTGTTGGCACTTTGCGATAAATAAGTGGGACTTGGTTGTAGTTTGGGCACTCGGTCTCTAAAAGGTTTGCCATCGCTGGTCTATGAGGATGAGGGGGTGACACAAGAGCTTACAGTCTATGAGGATGAGGGGGTGACACAAGAGCTTACAGTCTATGAGGATGAGGGGGTGACACAAGAGCTTACAGTCTATGAGGATGAGGGGGGGCACAAGAGCTTACAGTCTATGAGGATGAGGGGGTGACACAAGAGCTTACAGTCTATGAAAATGAGGGGGTGACACAAGAGCTTACAGTCTATGAGGATGAGGGGGTGACACAAGAGCTTACAGTCTATGAGGATGAGGGGGTGACACATGAGCTTACAGTCTATGAGGATGAGAGGATGACACAAGAGCTTACAGTCTATGAGGATGAGGGGGTGACACAAGAGCTTACAGTCTATGAGGATGAGGGGGTGACACAAGAGCTTACAGTCTATGAGGATGAGGGGGTGACACAAGAGCTTACAGTCTGTGAGGATGGGGGGTGACACAAGAGCTTACAGTCTATGAGGATGAGGGAGTGACACAAGAGCTTACAGTCTATGAGGATGAGGGGGTGACACAAGAGCTTACAGTCTATGAGGATGAGGGGGTGACACAAGAGCTTACAGTCTATGAGGATGAGGGGTGACACAAGAGCTTACAGTCTATGAGGATGAGGGGGTGACACAAGAGCTTACAGTCTATGAGGATGAGGGTGTGACACAAGAGCTTACAGTCTATGAGGATGAAGGGGTGACACAAGAGCTTACAGTCTGTGAGGATGAGGGGGTGACACAAGAGCTTACAGTCTATGAGGATTAGGGTGTTTCACAAGAGCTTACAGTCTATGAGGATGAGGGGGTGACACAAGAGCTTACAGTCTATGAGGATGAGGGGGCGACACAAGAGCTTACAGTCTATGAGGATGAGGGGGTGACACAAGAGCTTACAGTCTATGAGGATAAGGGAGGGACACAAGGTATAAGAGCTTGTATAATTGTCCAGCCATTCCTTTTAAGGGAACAGAACCGGTGTAGGATCATACGCCAGCACAAGCCAACCGCCGGATACATCAGGAGGCCGGAGCTTCCAGATGTATCCAGAGGGGCGGGAATTTCATCATATACCAGTGCCAGCGTGTGATAAATGTCCCCCATTGTGTCACAAGTGCTGGACCTCATCTAATCTCCAGTGTGAGCCGTGCATTTCAGAAGTGGCAGCTGCAGGGACTTGCATGGAGCAGTTGCCCTGGAGAACCACGCCCCAAGCAGCCGACTACCAAAACTCTAACTTACAGAGACTTAGCTTTCTTCTCTGTGTAGACACGAAGCAAGAATTCACCCTCTTTAAAAGGCTCAAAAGTTGACGGGACAATCACGTAGTTGCCAATCGGAAGCTGGAAACGTCCAAACACATCACGTAGGGGTTCGAAGGGGTTTGAAGTAGCAACTTGTTTGTATCTCATGAAGAATTCATGGCCCAGATGGAAATGATGTGGCATCTTAAAACAGAAAAATGATCATTCATAATTGTCTGAGAGGATATGACGGTGATTTTAAGGAGCCCCTTTGTAAGTCCCTTTCGAACTAATTGAGAAGAAGCAGGTAGAGTGAACATTAATGGGAGTGGATAGGGGGTAATGATCAAACTTGTTTCCACCCTTTATGTTGAGACGCAAACTCGAAAGCCAAGTGGGCCTAGAGCGGTGTGAAGGGGGTGGGCCCCGGTGGTAGAGTGGGCCAGTGCTGGGCGTTCCTGCCTATAGCCTGGGCCAGGAACTAATATAGAGTAGCCCAGCCAGAGCCGCTTCATACCGCGGATACCATGCTTCAGTGTACGATAAATCCCCCCTAGGAGCCCAGTGTTAAAGTGTAGTTACATGGAGCCCAGAAGAGCCAGTGAGCTTAATGCACAAACTTTATACATCCGAATTACCAACTCTATCGAAAGGCTCTCAGAGAAAGACAACTGGAAGAGCCAGGAAATCTACTTTGTACTGCTAATACAAAAAGGAGGAGCTTGGACGGGGCTTTGTGTTATGATAATCTTCTCTGACACTGAGAAGATGGCAACATATGACCCCTCCACCTCCTCCTCTGCTCCAGCTCCTTCTCTATGATACTGGAAAGATTCACAATGGTCAGATACCGGGACTTATATCTCAGTAACCGTGAGGTCTAGAAAGAAAATTCAAAGTGCCCCTACATGTGTCATGGTACATGGTCTATCTCTACTATCCCTATTGTGTCCATAGTGTAATGGCATAGTACAGTACATATACACAAGTCATTGCTATATAGGAACCATTACACATCATATAATAGTAGAGAACAGGGGAGGAGCCTCCAGGGTCTTCATTAAGCCTACGTACCTCTTTGGGGGCCTGCAAAAGAGAAAAGTAGAATAGTTATATAACCTGATATCAGTCTCCAGTAAGAAGCCTTGTCTAGGTCTCCATAAAGAGATCCCAGACCTGATAATGTCATATATTACAATGTGTGCACAGACTACTATCCCCCTACCACTGCTCTATATATATCATGTGGCAGCCACCATTAGAAGGAGTCTATAAAGGATGGATATATATTGTCAGGGGGGAACAGGAACAAGTATGCAATGGATCATCATTATCTGATCAGTGGGGTCCGACACTTAGTGCCTTTACAATCAGCTCATTCCAGATGCCCCGAGCACCAGAATTAACAAATAGAATAGAGTCAGAAGAACAGCGCCCTTCCCCGTGTAGTGGACAAACTGCTTTACTACAGTAACACAATTTATTTTAGAATCAACCAGTATATAAAATAATCTGTAGTAACTATGTGCTGTGGATATGATTCCACCTCTTGGCTGTGTATATACATTATACATCATTCTGATTCTTACCTCGTAGATAGTGAAGCCAATGTTCTGAAAATTTGTTCCACCCGTCTTTCTTCTAATATCTTTCTGCATTAGGCAGACAATGACTGTGGACAGAGGTGTCTCAGCGCCATCCGGTTGGTCCACATCAGGTTCCTCTAGTGTGATATGGAACTGAGGATTGGTCCAGAATGTCGCTATTTTTGAAACAAAGAAATTAAAAGTTACAATTTTGATATATTTCACCAGGATTCCTTGACTCCAGAATACGGCTTCTCTTACGGTAGTTCGGGCAGCCTCCAGCAGTGGATCCGGAGGTCCAGGAACCTGAGAATTCGGACAGGCTCCAGGTTAGATTTTCACTGTTGCAAATGTCGTCCGGATGAAGATGACATATATCCACTTCACAATATTCAACCAAAAAGGAAGGAAATGGTATCCTAAAGAAATTGGAGAATAGAAAGAAACTTCTTAGTGGATCCCATTCAGTTGCTAAATATTTGCTGCCTTTCACCAGGACCTACAGCAGGAATCCTCATTCCCCTGAATGTCATAGAAGAACCATTTGCTCCTTTCCCTAGTGCTCACACTCTTTCCCAGTATTACTTAGAGAGCTTCCTTCTCTCCGCTACTCACACAAAGCTTCACTCTTTCCCAATACTCCCAACGAGGCTTCACGCTACATCCTTCTCATACTCCTAATGGGGCTTCCCTCTTCCTAGCACTTCCCATGGGGCTTCACTTCTTCCTGGTACTCAAAACTGGGCTTCACATTCCACTTTCCTGGTACTCAAAGCGGAGTGTCCTTCTTTCCAAATACTCCCAACTGGGGCTTTCCTCTTTCCTGGTGCTCCCAATTGGGGTCTCTCTCCCCTCAGTACATTGCACCTGCTCATAGAACCATATAAAATGTTGCAGCCCTGGGGCTTCCCTCTTTCCTGGCACTCCTTTCGGAGCAGTCCACTTTCCTGTTTCCTGGTACTCAAAGCAGAACATCCCACTTTTATGGTACAACGTTCTGTCCCACTCCATCTTTCCTTGTATTTCCAATGGGGCGTCCCTCTTCCTACTCCTCACAATGAGGCTTTTTCTTCCCTCTTGATAGGATCATATGACATATATCATATGACAGTACATTATATCTGCTCATAGAAAAATGATGCAGCCCTTGGGCTTTCCTTTTTCACGCTACTCCTAACAGGACTTCCCATTCTCTCTTTCCTGGTGCTCCCAATGGGGCTTCCCATTCCCTCTTTCCTGGTGTTCCCAATGGGGCTTCCCATTCCCTCTTTCCTGGTGCTCCCAATGGGGCTTCCCTCTCTGTCTTTCCTATTACTCTTATCATGGCTTCCCTCATATACAATGTTGCAGCCCTGGGGAATTTTATGTTGAGCATTTATTGACCAATACCATGTTACCAATCCTGATACTGGAGGAGACCATATTATTACAGGAAGGAGACCACCTTTACACTGCCACACTATAGCCCAGATTTATTAAACTGTCTACACTAGTTTTCTGTCTGTCTTTGCATATAAATACATGTGTAAATTGCTTGATCATGTCTTTATGATGTGTTTGCACCAGTTTTGTGTCGCGGCTGTTCTGTGTCTGCTGCAAAAAAGAAAACTATGCACATGAAGGGGCGTTCCAGCACCAAAAAAAACCTGGTGCACACTGGTGCACATGATTGGCGCGTGCAGGGCGCACAAGATTATTGACCATGCGCTCGTCTTTGATAATCTGCCTTACTCTGCACATTAGTTAGGCAGGCTGCACTTAGTACCTTACTGCCTAACTATTAATATATCTGCGCCTGTGACTCCAATTCTTTCTTCAACTCCGGTGGTTGTAGGACATTGAGGTTATGTATTACATCCGATCACACGGGTGCAGCGGGCAAACTACAGTAAATAAGGTTTGGGGCACAAGACACAATGGATCAGGTTTACTGACCATTGTCCGACGAGGATTCAGGTCCGGCGCGATTCACTAACCTTTTTTAAATTCTGCGGTTTTTCCGAATCCGTCGGGCTGTCCGACGGCCACGCTCCCCGATTTCTGTCATGTGAAAGCCGGCGCTGATGCGCCACAATCCGTTCGCAGATCCCGGGGCAATTCGTCGCAAAACGGAAATATTTGGGAAACCCGACGAAAGTGCGGCGTTCGGACCCTTAGTAAATGAGCCCCAATGTACTCACCAAGTTTCCCCATCCTCAGCCACAACTCTAAGACTGTCTCTTACTGATTTATCCACTTCATCCCATTCTGGTGACCTGCGGGAGGGGAAAAAATCCAAAAATTACAAATGATTATAAAACTGGCCACTGCAAACAGGTTGTACAGAGACTCCCTGCAAGTGTGCAATTACATTTTATTGAGCTGAAGCAAACAAGCTATTTTGATATAAAACGATTCATCAGATAAAATGTCGTAATAGTTTACTGATAAAAACCCTTCAAAATATAGCAAAGAGCAAAATTGGTAAAAATTAGATCT
Source organism: Engystomops pustulosus (assembly GCF_040894005.1). Taxonomy (NCBI): domain Eukaryota; kingdom Metazoa; phylum Chordata; class Amphibia; order Anura; family Leptodactylidae; genus Engystomops; species Engystomops pustulosus. The sequence goes on from NC_092413.1 coordinate 12,100,768, forward strand.
GTATATGCCTCGGGCGACTTGAGTTTTTCCATTAAAGGGGTTTTCCCATGAAACAAGTATCCTCAGATCACGAGAACAGGGGGTCCTATGGGGTCCGATGTACCCCTGCAATCTCCATCAGCTCCACAGAAATGAACGGGGCCGTCTACCGTCTGCTCCGCTCATCTCAGGACCGACGTGGGGTCTGGAGGAAATGCATCGGACCCCTGTACTTTAGATCTCCTCCTGAGACCCCCACAGATCAGTGACTTAGGCCCGATCCTGTGAGCAGTGATAAGTACGAGAGGTGATAACATGTAAAGAGGCTGTAAAGGGAGAAAGTAGAAAGTAACAGAAGTGAAGAAAAGTTCCAGTATAGGTACACCCTATACTTTGTGTAAAATGTCGGGTCCTACAGCAATGGCAATGTACTGTGTATATAACTTTTATTGATTTGTGTTTCATAAAAGAAGGGGCCGGCTACCAAGGAAACCAGTGCAAGACAGGGGGATTCTGGGAAGGAGAAAGGAGGAGTTAGGAGTTAGTGAGAAAGGTCTGAGGGAGACAGACAGGCCTGAGACTAGTGTGAGGAGCCAAGAAGATGAGGAAACTCCACAGTGTAATGTCTGTGAGGAGAAAGATGTCCTGACAAGTGTCAGGCTGAGGAGAGGCCGCTCACCAAGGCGGCCCTGAGAGTCCATTGCATGTATGAGAGTCCATGCTTAGGACGCCGCAATTAGGAACAGGCAAGTGACCTCCTCCTCTATCCATCCACTGGGAGCCAGCCCTAGTCAGAAAGGGTTAATCCCTACGCTGACCCACAACACCAATCTCCAAGGGGCCCAAGTCCGCTCTACAGGTGGTAAAATGACAGCAGCACAAGGAAATGCTGCTCTTATCATAACTCAAATCTTCTATTTCCAAAGAACAACCAGGTAAAAAATGTATTGTGTGTAACATGTGGTCCCTAGGTACTTTCCCTTCATGCTACACCAAACAGCCCTCCTCCTGCTCTATAACATGCTGCCTGCAGACAGGACACTATGTACAGTCTGCTCAGCTCCTCTTGCTCTATAACATGCTGCCTGCAGATAGGACACTATGTACAATCTGCTCAGCTCCTCTTGCTCTATAACATGCTGCCTGCAGATAGGACACTATGTACAATCTGCTCACCTCCTCCTGCTCTATAACATGCTGCCTGCAGATAGGACACTATGTATAATCTGCTCAGCTCCTCCTGCTTTATAACATGCTGCCTGCAGATAGGACACTATGTACAATCTGCTCAGCTCCTCCTGCTCTATAACATGATGCCTGCAGATAGGACACTATGTACAATCTGCTCAGCTCCTCCTGCTCTATAACATGATGCCTGCAGATAGGACACTATGTACAATCTGCTCAGCTCCTTCTGCTCTATAACATGCTGCCTGCAGATAGGACACTATGTACAATCTGCTCAGCTCCTCCTGCTCTATAACATGCTGCCTGCAGACAGGACACTATGTACAATCTTCTCAGCTCCTCCTGCTCTATAACATGCTGCCTGCAGACAGGACACTATGTACAATCTTCTCAGCTCCTCCTGCTCTATAACATGCTGCCTGCAGATAGGACACTATGTACAATCTGCTCAGCTCCTCCTGCTCTATAACATGCTGCCTGCAGATAGGACACTATGTACAATCTGCTCAGCTCCTCCTGCTCTATAACATGCAGATCAGATTACATATAAAAAGGTCTCCTCTCAGGGGCCACTTACTTATCACTCCAGGGTCCGTTCCACTCTTTACACCCCCATGGATTCCTCACCCTCACAAGTTGGACTTTTTCACCGCGATAGGAGACCTGTTCAAGACAATTGAGAATCCAGTGATTATTTGTGTTTGGTTCCTTATAACCCAGTCCTATGTCCAGTATATATATATATATTACCTCTTCTGCTCCGGACAGGGTATACGCATGGTTCATCACCACATTGCGTTTGTCAATATCCTCTTTTCCAGTTGCTGATTGCTGTGAAAATATGAATCTTCTCAGTGACTAGAACCCGGATCATGTCATGAGATCCATCATTTATTAGTTGTCATTCAGAGCTGGTCGTGAGATGCTCAGACGTGACCCCATTCACTTCTACAGGACCCCAGGATGGTCGTCTCCGACAGTCCAATAGAAGTGAAAGAGGAACATGGGGAAGTCAGGGACCTTGCTATTGTGGATATGAAACATCACACACTGGCAGTGGTGGATCAAGAGTATAATGGGCCCCGGGCTAATCACATGACTAGGGCCCCCCAGCGTCCAAACCAACATGTGCCCAGAAGTTAGGAGTTACTGTATATACTCGAGTATAAGCTGAGTTTTTCAGCTTATACTCGAGGCAGGTCCCCCCAGGCAGGTCCTCTTCTATACAACGATACTCCGGCATTGGCTCCGTGTCCGTGTGCTGTCCATTGCAAGGATTGTGATATCAGCCGCTCGCTCACATCCTACTATGTGCGCCAGCATCGGCACACACTATGATGTCAGCAAGCGGCTGATGTCATGGTGCCTGCGACGGATGGGGCTGGAAGGCTATATACTACAGGGGGCTGGAAGGCTATATACTACAGGGGGGTGGAAGGCTATATACTACAGGGGGGTGGAAGGCTATATACTACAGGGGGCTGGAAGGCTATATACTACAGGGGGCTGGAAGGCTATATACTACAGGGGGGTGGAAGGCTATATACTACAGGGGGGTGGAAGGCTATATACTACAGGGGGGTGGAAGGCTATATACTACAGGGGGGTGGAAGGCTATATACTACAGGGGGGTGGAAGGCTATATACTACAGGGGGGTGGAAGGCTATATACTACAGGGGGGTGGAAGGCTATATACTACAGGGGGGTGGAAGGCTATATACTACAGGGGGGTGGAAGGCTATATACTACAGGGGGCTGGAAGGCTATATACTACAGGGGGCTGGAAGGCTATATACTACAGGGGGGTGGAAGGCTATATACTACAGGGGCTGAAAGGCTATATAATACAGGTGGCTGGCAGGCTATATTCTACAGGTGGCTGGCAGGCTATATACTATAAGGGGCTGGTAGGCTATATACTACAGGGGGCTGGAAGGCTATATACTACAGGGGGCTGGAAGGCTATATACTACAGGGGGCTGGAAGGCTATATACTACAGGGGGCTGGAAGGCTATATACTACAGGGGCTGAAAGGCTATATAATACAGGTGGCTGGCAGGCTATATACTATAAGGGGCTGGTAGGCTGTATACTACAGGGGGCTTGCTGGCTATATACTGGGGAGGGTATGGCCAATGCATTTCCAGCCCTCGGCTTATGCTCTAATCAATAGGTTTTTCCAATTTTTGTGTTAAACTTAGGGGTCTCGGCTTATACTCGGGTCGGCTTATACTCGAGTATATACGGTAAGTACTACTCTACATCCTCTGTATAGTCTATATCCTTAATCTTGTACTGTTCATAAAAGTAATTTCACGAACTTCAAACCTGCTCTTACAACCCATCTATCTAGGAAAGCCAATCACATTCCCTAACTGCATAAAGCCCTACACCCGACTACCGTTATAGAACAGAAATGTCCTCCCCAGATGCCTCCTTTAATAAAATGTCTACCCAGATGCCCTCTTTTAATGTAATGACCACAGCAGGGCCCTCTTGAAATAAAAAACCTGAAATAAAAAACCTTCTCCTTGGCCCCGTGTCTCAGTCTTCTCTCTTCCAAGCGGCACGGTGTCGCGGCTGCGTGATGTCATAGTGTAAGGTCCTAACCATAACTGATTTAATGAGCCATTCACAGTTTCACCGTAAAGAATAGTCAGTACTTAGACATGCATGGCTTAATCTTTAAAACAAGCATACAAGTATCCGTGTGGCGCATACACTATGACGTCACGCAGCCGTGACACCTGTCACCTGTCGTGACACTTGTCATATGACACATATGACACATGTCATATTGATGTGTCTGAGTCGAAGAGCAGAAGACGGAGCTGTGGGCCGGGGAGAAAAAGCTGGGAGAGTAGATTTTTTTTTTTTTTAAGACTGATGGCGAATCTTCATACAGGGCCCGGGTATGGGTGGGCCCCCCGCAAGCTAATATGAAGATCTGCCATTGCACACTGGCTAATGCTTACAGCCTTCAATCCCTCATTGACCCTCATATTTCTGTAGGGCACGCATACCTCTTATACCAAATATTTAAATGCCCCAGCCAATCCCTTTTCACAACTGGCACCTAACCATAATCTGACGAGTTTTACTGATTCTCAGCCCTCTTGACCTGCTCGGTCAGCTGCCACTTAAGAGGGGGCAACAGGTGACGTTATGAAAGTGAAGAAGATATATCTATTCAGGTGTTAAAATTTTCCTTTTCTACGCCGGTTCGTTATACATCCCATGTAACCAGAACATCTGTACACCTCACCGGCTGTTCCTTACTGACCCTATGTAAGTGGTGGCTCCAATATATAACCCTATTAGACTTACTGTGCCACAGGCGAGCAGTGATCCCCGTTTCAAGGCGCCTTGGATGATTTGAAACAAATTGTGTGGAGGTCTATCTAAATAATAATATTCTCCAATCCCACCGGTGAAGTCCTCCAGAGCTTCTATTGTATAACCTCCCGAGAGAGCTTCATATGACCCATTCAACCTGTGATTACATGAGAAAAACTGTTGGTGAATCCAAGGCCCGATCCAACTTATCCGCAAATAAGAAACGTGTCATGTGATGGCTCATTGGAGAGGCGTGAATACAGGAACAACTAGGAAGAAATTCTCCGGCACTGATTCAGTGTCAGAGGATTTCAGTCTCTTCCATCTCTTCAGCTATTCACGAGTCGCAGACTGACGCATTTTGAGCTATCCGCTCTGACTGTGATTAAGAGCTTTAAATGCGTCAGATGTGATTTTTTTATGCTCCACAAAGTATTAACTTGTTACTGAAGAGACCCGGGGGATTTCTTGCTCTCTGGGAACGACAAAGGGTCCGACTGAGGTACCTGGGACCCCTTCGGACATTGCTGAGACCACTATGGACAGTGGATAGTGGGGTTTGTGGGATTATCTGAGTTTTGGAATAATTTAGGGCCAGGCTGGGACGGGCTATTTAAAAATAATAAATGTGTACTTACCTTTTTCGGCGCTGCTGATGTCCTGTGGTCCGTCTGATCCGTGCACCGGTTTGTTTCCAGCTGTCCGGAAGCTCCCATCCGACACCATCTCCCAGCTCCCTACAATGCTGAGAGATAGGGACGGATGGGAGGAGCCGGCCGGAAGCTATCTGTGCGCGGTCAGACGGACCACGGCGCGGGATATCAGTGGCACGTTTATTATTTTTAAATAGCCCGCCCCAGCCTGGCCCTAAGTAACTTCTTATATTGTTTCCCCATATACCCACAACAGTGTCAATACAGACAGTACTATGTCCTCTGCTTTCCTTGGAAATAATGCTCCAAAGGACTTATATCTGCCACAGTGGGCACAGATGGCTTTCCCCTTTTACGTGAGATCATTGGGTGGTCCCAGGCTCAGATCTGATCATGTTATTACTCACTTGGCGTAGGCCTTCTCCAGCAGGGCGCTCCAGAACTCATTCTTAGTGGTAGTCTGGTCAAACACCAGCTTCCCGTTCTTATAAGGTAGACGATCATCCACCACGACATCCACCCACTCGCCGTACTGCCAGAACTGGGGGCAACAGGTTATAGGTCAACACAAAGGTGAAGGTGCTATAGTTACAACCAATTTATTAGTCACAATCTTATCACAGATCGCTTATTAATATTCTATGTAGACTTGCAGCCGTAACAAGACTTTCATGGTTGTGCATTTTACTATGACTAAGCATCCCATTTATAATCTCCACTCAGTGCAGAACCTACTGTCATCATCCCTACAATTCTAAAACGTAGATACAGTCGAAGAAAGATAGAAGATCGATTGATAGATGAATAGATAATAGATAGAAGATCAGGAGATGATAAGCATCTTCACCAGGCATTCAGCCAAGGGGTATTAAAAGAGTAATACATCCTCTGCCCACAAAAGTCCACATGCAGGGGCCCCATTACAACAGGGAGCCCTCGACAAATACCCAGTTTTCCGCCCCCTAACACCAGCCCTAGAACCCCCACCTATTTAGATATAACTTCTTTTCCAATGAATAGGCTTGCCAGTGTCAGATAAGAATAGCAATCCAGAGTTATGTGACGTTTTGGTCCACCATGGACCTTCATCAGAAATGCTGGAGGGAGAAAGGGTCAGTATAGGTAGAATAGCCTAGAATGGAAGACTGCACCGCGTGAAGATTATATAAAGCTAGAAGAAAAAGCTCCTTTTCTGCTAGTGGTATATACACCGCCGTACACCAGAGGAAGACGAGAAGATGAGATGCTCTTTAATTCAGTTTAAACAACGAAAGGTGGAAGAGAGGGCCCCGTAATATAAAGTGTGGATGGAAACCCAAGTCTGGAAGTGCTGGAGCATTTTACAAATTAAGGCTACATTCACCTGATGTATGCCCGTCTCCGGGGAGAGGAGGAGGGGGAGAGCGCCTCTCACCCCTACCCCTCTTCATAGAGTGACATGTACTATCTATCTACAGGACGGTACGGTGCCGCACATGTGCGGCACTGTACCACTCCCATACGGCACCGTGAGGCCATTTTGGTGTATGGGGGACGTATATATGCTGTATATACATCCCCCATACATTCGTGTGACTGTAGCCTAAGTGTTTGCAAAGTCAAGGTTACTAATGAGACTCAAAAGGAGACTCAAAAGAAGACATAAAAATATATTCTTAAAAAATAATCTGCCCATTAAATTGCTTTATTATGTAAGACTTTACAATAGAGTTTTGTTATCAATTGCAAATAAATGTTAAAAAAGATTAAAAAGCATTTGCCTAAAAATGTTACTAGCGAAATTATCAAATCAGGCAAAATTAAGCCCCAACCATAATTGCCACTGGCCTGCCGTCTTCCCACATAAATTCCTGCCCCTTCCTGTGACCGCTGCTGGATCTTCCAGCCATTTCCTGAAGAGAAAGATCCCCTGTGTATCCTGCGTTCCTGTGTATCCTGTGTATCCTGCGTTCCTGTGTATCCTGTGTATCCTGCGTTCCTGTGTATCCTGTGTATCCTGTGTGTCCTGCGTTCCTGTGTGTCCTGCGTTCCTGTGTGTCCTGCGTTCCTGTGTGTCCTGCGTTCCTGTGTGTCCTGCGTTCCTGTGTATCCAGCGTTCCTGTGTATCCTATGTATCCTGCGTTCCTGTGTATCCTATGTATCCTGCGTTCCTGTGTATCCTGCTGTCCCTTGTGCCAGTCCGTTCCTGTGTTCCTGATCTGTGTGCCAGTCTGTTGCTGTGTTCCTGATCCGTGTGCCAGCTCCTGTGTTCCTGACGTGAGTCCTAGTGTGCCTTCCTGTGCTGTTATCCCGCTGTCTCCCCGGGTACAAACTGTCTCCTGCATTACTACCTTGGCAGCCACCACGGGCTAGTCGCACCTGTGGAAAGACCTGGTGGTACCCCGCCGCAGCAAGCCCATCCCACTTTGCGGCGGGCTCTGGTGAAAACCAGGTGCCACTTAGACTCTGGTCCCAGGTGTCGGCTAGTACCATCTCCCACAGTGGTCCAGAGGGTCCACAGACTCTGAGACCGGACATCCAGTCTAATTCCAAAACGGTGCATTACCTTAAAGTGAAAGATTCCGGCATAGTCGGTGTCAAAGTTCTGTTCTTTAGGGATGACACGGTAGAGACATTCTTTATTCAGGGTCAGAGACGCTATAGAACATATAAACCAGCAGTCACCTGTAGAAAACATAATCTACTGTTACTGGGAAGTCAGAAGATAAAAAACTAATAGAATCAGAGACTCTCCATCCATCCATCACCATTGTCTTTAGTAGACTCGTAATATATATAGGGTGACCAAAAAGTGCACACGAGAATTGGCTAAAGAGTCAACAAGGCAAAGGCTGGTAATGGTAGATGTGAGGAGGTGTCCATTCATATCCTATTGTCTCATCACCAGCAATAATATCTGTATGAAAGGTATGAGACAATAGGAACAGGTTTTAGATTTACTTGTCAGCTTTACTGTATAGACTGGGACACTTTAAGCAGAGCCAGGGAGCAGGAAGGAACCACTATTCCATAATTTTATTTTTTGCAGCAGCCATAAAGCTGTTACAAGACCTACACAACAAAGAAGTACTTAGTTACTAGTTTATGCCAAATGTAATTTTTTTTATTATTAAACTTCCATATTCACAAGGATCATCATTAGAAAGTCTCTTGACAGGTTTCCAACACTCGTATATACAACACACATGTACATGTCTCCAACATTCTGTGTATACCATGTAATGGTCATAAGAAGTTGGATTAGGGGCAGGAAGGACCAGTAAACATTTATTTATGTGACCACTTACCCAGCATTCCTTGCCGGACGTCATTACGACACACCTCTGCAGTAATAAAGTGGGGATTTGGATTTATCTCCTGTAAGAGAAGGGCAGATACATTGATTTTCCATCCTTATTCCAAATGTTATAATCTCCATTCAGTCCCATGACCTTTTGTTATCTGATGAAAGAGACTCTTGACCATAATAAAGGGAAATTTGATATACTTCTTGATGGTCAATCTGAGGTCCCCCCCCCCCCTCCCCAAGGAGCCATAACTTTATGCTGCTAAATTACAAATGGATAGTCGCAGCTTGAAGAACACATGTGACCCCAGTCTTGTCTGTAACATGTGACTTTTAAGACTTTGCAAAACTACAACTCCCGTGATGGCAGAATCAGGAATTGATAAGAGCTGGAAGCCACATGTGTAGGGTCCTGCCTCGGGAACTGCAGGGTGGAAAAAGTACATGAAACACAGGAGCGGAGAAGCTTGAAGGTCCAATGGACACTTATGGACACCATCACAAATCCCTCGAAACCAATGGGAAAAAGCATTCAGTATTAACGTAAAAAACCCTCCCAAAAAATGCAAAATGGAGCCTGGAACACAGATATGAATTGGACCTCAAATATATTTATAAAATAAAAAACACATTTATGGACACATTTCCTCACCTTGGGTCTCTTCCATTCAAGTCCTTGCACAGTGTGAGAATCGGGTCCCAGTTCATTTGTCCCTAGAGACGACTGAGCAGCAGGAAACGTGGGGTCCTCAAACAAGGACCCTGCGGCCAAGCACCGCGCTCTCAGCTCCTTAAAGTCTTGGTTTAAGTATTTTTTCGGGTTCTTATTGGTTCCAATCCCCAGAGAAGCAGCTTGGTCCTTGGCAACGATAGCAGCTACACTCGCCATGGTGCTGAACTTGTATTTGCAGGAGCTGAAGGCTACGGCTTCTTATATAGTCAGGAGAACAGGTGTGAGGACTGACCCGAGGACAAAGAGTGGGAGAAACGATGGAGGAATTCCTGAAGAGCCGGATTTACAGCAGGTAACTGTGCGCCTCACTAGTGAAAAAACAGTCTCATACCTGCAATGTGAAAAACAGAAAAATTCCCCCTTAAGGCTTCTTCTTCTACCTTAATCAAGAAATTCATCTGAAAAGCCTCCCGGCTAGTGTGTAGGTGGTAACGGTTTTAGACCCAGTGGTGACAGGGGCCCTCATACAAAAAACTGTTCTCACACAACGATCACATTCAGCTCTTTCAGTGATAAAAAGCCGAGCTCCACAAGGTCCTCGCATCGTTGGGGGTCTCTAAAGAGAGAATCACAAGTCCCAAAGCTTTTGATAAAATAACTATATGCTTATCAAATAATATTACAAGGGCCAAATCTTACTACTAGAGATTTTTTTTCGGCCGGTTCAATAATGGTTTTTTCAAAAAGTTCTGATCTGATCCAAAGGTAGTTGTCAGAAAGTATGGACAGAAAACGCTAGTTTTATGTGAGGGTGTATGTGCATCTGCATCACTGCACATTACTGGGGGCCCCCCAGACTATTGGCTACAGGGGGGCCCATCCTTTATCAACTACTGGGGACTACCTTCCTTATTTCTTAGGATTTCTTCCCGTTCTGTCTGTTTTAGGCCTCATTCACACTGCCACATGGGGGACGTATGTACGGCCGATATACGTCCCCCATTGACGGCAATGGGCGCACGGCTCCCTAAGCGAGCGGTACGGTGCAACACACGTGCGGCACTGTACCGCTCCGTACCCCGTGAACAAATAGGACATGTCCTATTTTTTCACGACATATGGCACCTTGTGCCATGTATCCCTATGGAGAGGGGCGGGGGTGAGCAGAGCCCTCCTCCTCTCCCTGCGCGCTGCCGTGTACCCGCCATGCTATGGTACGGCGGGCAACGGTAGTGTGAATCCAGCCTTAATAGGAGGAAGACCTTGCAACTCCCTGATAAATTTCAGGGGGGTTGAAGCCAGAATCACCCAACCTGGCTAAAGTAGGCGACCATGCTATTGTCATTTGGGGTGCCCCCCGACTCTGCATTACTGAAGGCCATCTGTATTATCGGCTACTGAGGAGCTAATGAGGAGCCCCAGGCCATGTGTTTTTATCCAGCCAGTAAAAGGCAATTATAGTGTCCCAGTACCTCATCCCAGCTACTGGATTATATAGTTGTCGGGTGGTTGAGGATTTGTATTATGTGATTCAGTTAATGTTTGCTCTATGCTGCCACCTACTGGCATAATTGTATAGGTGTAAGAGTTGTGGTCACATGACCTTCCCTCAGCCAAGCTTCCTGCGGGAAGCCTCTAGAATCTTCTGAGGGAGGAGTCTCCTGAGAGTTACCTGTGAACCAAAAGGAGGAGCCAGTTGTGACTGGATGCTGAGGAGAATTTCAGTCAGGATTTAAGTATACAGCTCTTTAGGCTTCTCTTCACACTCAGCTTAGGCCCCAGCTTCCAATTACTTGATCTAGATAGAGATCTGTATTAAACACCAACATCCATTCCCAGCATTGGAGCCGCGGTCATCACGGCACCGTGAAAGATTTACCTCAGAACACTGCTTACAGTCCATACCAGGAAGGCGTCCTCCTCTATACCCTCATATACCAGAAGAGAGAGCGTCCTCATCTATACCCTCATATACCAGAAGAGAGAGCGTCCTCATCTGTAACCTAATATACCAGAAGAGAAAGCGTCCTCATCTATAACCTCATATACCAGAAGAGAGAGCGTCCTCATCTATAACCTCATGTACCAGAAGAGAGAGCGTCCTCATCTATAACCTCATATATCAGAAGAGAGAGCGTCCTCATCTATAACCTCATATATCAGAAGAGAGAGCGTCCTCATCTATAACCTCATATATCAGAAGAGAGAGCGTCCTCATCTATAACCTCATATATCAGAAGAGAGAGCGTCCTCATCTATAACCTCATATATCAGAAGAGAGAGCGTCCTCATCTATAACCTCATATATCAGAAGAGAGAGCGTCCTCATCTATAACCTCATATACCAGAAGAGAGCGTCCTCATCTGTAACCTCATATACCAGAAGAGAGAGCTCCCTTATCTATAACCTCATATACCAGAAGAGAGAACGTCCTCATCTATAACCTCATATACCAGAAGAGAGAGCGTCCTCATCTATAACCTCATATACCAGAAGAGAGCGTCCTCATCTGTAACCTCATATACCAGAAGAGAGAGCTCCCTTATCTATAACCTCATATACCAGAAGAGAGAACGTCCTCATCTATAACCTCATATACCAGAAGAGAGAGCGTCCTCATCTATAACCTCATATACCAGAAGAGATAGCGTCCTCATCTATAACCTCATATATCAGAAGAGAGAGCGTCCTCATCTATAACCTCATATATCAGAAGAGAGAGCGTCCTCATCTATAACCTCATATATCAGAAGAGAGAGGGTCCTCATCTATAACCTCATATACCAGAAGAGAGCGTCCTCATCTGTAACCTCATATACCAGAAGAGAGAGCTCCCTTATCTATAACCTCATATACCAGAAGAGAGAGCGTCCTCATCTATAACCTCATATACCAAAAGAAAGAGCGTCCTCATCTATAACCTCATATACCAGAAGAGAGAACGTCCTCATCTATAACCTCATATACCAGAAGAGAGAGCGTCCTCATCTATAACCTCATATACCAGAAGAGAGAGCGTCCTCATCTATAACCTCATATACCAGAAGAGAGAACGTCCTCATCTATAACCTCATATACCAGAAGAGAGAGCGTCCTCATTTGTAACCTCATATACCAGAAGAGAGAGCTTCCTCATCTATACCCTCATATACCAGAAGAGAGAGCGTCCTCATCTGTGACCTCATATACCAGAAGAGAGAGCGTCCTCATCTATAACCTCATATACCAGAAGAGAGAGCGCCCACATCTATACCTCATATACCAGAAGAGAGAGCGTCCTCATCTGTAACCTCATATACCAGAAGAGAGAGCGTCCTCATCTATACCCTCATATACCAGAAGAGAAAGTGTCCTCATCTATAACCTCATATACCAGAAGAGAGAGCGTCCTCCTCTATAACCTCATATACCAGAAGAGAGAGCGTCCTCATCTATAACCTCATATACCAGAAGAGAGAGCGTCCTCATCTGTAACCTCATTTACCAGAAGAGAGAGCGTCCTCATCTGTAACCTCATTTACCAGAAGAGAGAGCGTCCTCATCTGTAACCTCATATACCAGAAGAGAGAGCGTCCTCATCTGTAACCTCATTTACCAGAAGAGAGAGCGTCCTCATCTGTAACCTCATATACCAGAAGAGAGAGCGTCCTCATCTGTAACCTCATATACCAGAAGAGATAGCGTCCTCATCTGTAACCTCATATACCAGAAGAGAGAGCGTCCTCATCTGTAACCTCATATACCAGAAGAGAGAGCTTCCTCATCTGTAACCTCATATACCAGAAGAGAGAGCGTCCTCATCTATACCCTCATATACCAGAAGAAAGAGCGTCCTCATCTGTAACTCATATACCAGAAGAGAGAGCGTCCTCATCTATAACCTCATTTACCAGAAGAGAGAGCGTCCTCATCTGTAACCTCATATACCAGAAGAGAGAGCGTCCTCATCTGTAACCTCATATACCAGAAGAGAGAGCGTCCTCATCGGTAACCTCATATACCAGAAGAGAGAGCGTCCTCATCTGTAACCTCATATACCAGAAGAGAGAGCTTCCTCATCTGTAACCTCATATACCAGAAGAGAGAGCGTCCTCATCTATACCCTCATATACCAGAAGAAAGAGCGTCCTCATCTGTAACTCATATACCAGAAGAGAGAGCGTCCTCATCTATAACCTCATATACCAGAAGAGAGAGCGTCCTCATCTGTAACCTCATATACCAGAAGAAAGAGCGTCCTCATCTATACCCTCATATACCAGAAGAAAGAGCGTCCTCATCTGTAACCTCATATACCAGAAGAGAGAGCGTCCTCATCTATAACCTCATATACCAGAAGAGAGAGCCTCCTCATCTGTAACCTCATTTACCAGAAGAGAGAGCGTCCTCATCTATAACCTCATATACCAGAAGAGAGAGCCTCCTCATCTGTAACCTCATATACCAGAAGAGAGAGCGTCCTCATCTGTAACCTCATATACCAGAAGAGAGAGCGTCCTCATCTGTAACCTCATATACCAGAAGAGAGAGCGTCCTCATCTGTAACCTCATATACCAGAAGAGAGAGCGTCCTCATCTATAACCTCATATACCAGAAGAGAGAGCGTCCTCATCTATAACCTCATATACCAGAAGAGAGAGCGTCCTCATCTATAACCTCATATACCAGAAGAGAGAGCGTCCTCATCTGTAACCTCATATACCAGAAGAGAGAGCGTCCTCATCTGTAACCTCATATACCAGAAGAGAGAGCGTCCTCATCTGTAACCTCATATACCAGAAGAGAGAGCGTCCTCATCTGTAACCTCATATTCCAGAAGAGAGAGCGTCCTCATCTGTAACCTCATATACCAGAAGAGAGAGCGTCCTCATCTGTAACCTCATATACCAGAAGAGAGAGCGTCCTCATCTATAACCTCATATAGCAGAAGAGAGAGCGTCCTCATCTATAACCTCATATTCCAGAAGAGAGAGCGCTGTACAAGGCTCTTCTGCTCCACTTAGCGCCTGTAATGGTTCAGCCAGCACCATACGCCTACGGAACCTCCATCTATCACTGTACACCCTGCAATAGGGAACCTGCCAGTGACTTCCGTGAGTACGAATGTCCTAAAATTATTTCCCACAGTGAGCCAAACTGTGTATGTCCATCCATGGCAGAGTAATATAGGACTGGACTGTTCCCATTGTCAGTAGCAACCTGCTATAAAATACCCAACAAGTTATGTCTCCATTGCCAATATTAAAGCTGGTGAAGATTATGTGAAAAAGGGAATGTGACCAACACTCGGATCCCCTCTCTGGCAAGTATGTACCCTGTAATGTGTAACGGATTATAGTCTTTTATCTGTTAGGAAAGATTCCAGGTATAACCGGTGTCTCACTCCAAGATTCTGTATAGGCTCATTGTGAGGGACACTGGGAGAGCACCGCACCACGACGCCTGTAACACATGTACTATAAGCTCCAGCAAACCCTTGTACCATAACACCAAGTCCCCTCTGGGCACCACACAATGAATGAGCTCCTGGATGATGTTGATAATAGCACTTAAGAGCCGGGGCAAGACATGGCTGGGGTGGATTTCAGAGATTCCACCCTTATTGTTCAGTGTTTCTTCTGGTTCAGTTTGTCTACTTTAATAGAAGGAAGATTTCGCAACTCCTTAATAAATTTCAAGGTGGTTAAATCTGGAGTAGGGGTGTAACTTGAGGGTTACGGTTGCAACTGGGCCCAAAAGGCTTAGGGGGCTTATAAGGTGCCATTATCCCATATGAGAAGGCTAGCTCTATAATCCATACATTATACTCGGGGGGGGGGGGGCGGGCCTGGCAAGGCTTTGCTTCAACTTATTAGCTTCAACTTACGCCCTGATCCGGAGTCACTCCATCCAATCAATCGTGCCAATAAAGTTCATTAGCTTGTGGCCTGGTTGCTGGTTCTGATGTCTCCCTGTCCATGCGGTGACCTCTACACTCTGTTTTGGGGATGGGGACTCTATAAACCTGGCCTGGTGCCGACAGTAACACATTCTTCTTCTCACGCTGCAGTTTTCACTCCCCTACTTTAAAAATCCATTACTTTTTCATTTTTCTGTGTACAGCGCTTTATGAGGCTTGATTTCTGCGTAGAAACTTTTACTTGATAGTGTTTAATAATACATGGCATATACTGGAAAGCGGGGAAAAAATCTTAATGCGCTGAAATTGACATAAAACGCATTTGTACAACTACTTTTTTGTCACTGTCTGCTTCAAATGATATCTCTGCCATACTCTTCTCGTTGGTAGGATCATGGGGATATCAAATTACTAAAACTTTTAGTACGAATAAAATTGTTTGCCATATTCTGTCCCCAATAACTTTTTCATACTACTGTGTAGTATGACTCGTACAGAGCTACGAATGGCGTCTTTTTTGGCAGGATGTGATGTTGTTTCATTACTAACATTTTGGGGACTGTTTGACCCAACGATTTACATTTTTTATGTGTTGCAAAATGGCGGAAAGTGGTAATTCGAACAATTGTGGTACATCACCTGGAATAACGGCTTTCTTATATTTTGATATTTTTGGACTTCTGGGAAGTGGTGATATCTAACATGTCTTATATAGACTTCAGGTTGTCATGGTTATGCCCGCGTGCCGGTGGTGCTAGAGGCATTTAACTGGTTGACATCCCCGATTGGTACCAGCACGATCACGGGTGTTAGCTATAGCTGCTTGCTGCAATTTTCACGTTGTGCCTCTTTGACGTTCACCACCAGGTGCACCTCCAACTGCTCTTTCTCCATCTGGACCTGTCACTAGTGTAGAGTGGACCCGAACAGCCAAGTAGAGGTCCGTATCGGACATGGCAGGTTTCTGCACCCATGATCCCAAAGCCGAATGGGTTTCTACTTCAGGAAAACATGTCAAGTTGGTTGACTGTCTGTGGAGCAGCCAATCAAGCAGTTTTCAGCCCTATAGCGACCATAGCCATGCCCTGTATGAACATGGCTGTGATTGGCAAGGAGGGACATTTGAACCTACTGTATAAGAGCCATTACATCCAGGAGAGAGCTAGGGACAGGGCAAAAAGCTTTAAGGGGGCAACTGGAGTTTATTTATCATAAAAATATATATATACATAATTGGTGCCATGGGATCCGACCAACAGATTTTGCAGATTTTGGTGGGACCCCCACCAACCTTATTCCCCCTGGGAATATGTAAAGATAATAAGGGACCAGTATTGGTTCTTTTCCAACACTCACAAATTCTTTTGGGCACGCACTTGTAAATCTGAAACTTTTCATGCCACTTTTTTTTGTGCAATTTTTGGCACACATTAGGAGCTACAAAAAGCTGGAGTTCTATTTCACCTTCATGAGTATGGAGACAGTTCTAAACTTTTTCGGTTGTGCGCAAATTCATTAACCGCCTGTGTTAAAACCTAACATCCCAGTGGAAATTATAGCACAATTGGTGCACCAAAAACACGGATCCTGGGGCAGATTTACTTACCCTGTCCTCTAGCGATCCCACGGTGCGTTGTCCGACGAGGATTTGGGTCTGCCGCAATTCACTAAGATCGTGCACCCGAGTTCCTGCAGGTGTCTCTTCCACGCTAAGGTCCACCAGAGTTCACCTGCTTCTTCCTGGTGCATGTGAGTGCTTGATCTTGCGACACAATTACGTTTTTAGATTCCGTGGTTTGTCCGAATCCGTCTGGTTGTCCAACGGCCACGCCCGCCGATTTCAGTCGCATGCAAGCCGCCGCCGATGTGCCACAATCCGATCGCGTGCGCCAAAAACCCAGGGGCAAATCGGCCCAAAACGTAAATAACAGCGAAACACAACGAAAGTACGACGTTTGGACCCTTAGTAAATGTGCCCCCCTGTGTCAAAATTGATAAATGCCCCACAGTGACTATTGGGTTTTCCTTGGCTGCCAGGCGTAATCATCAATATTAACATAAAGTTCCCTCTTTTTGTAATGACACAATATAATGTGTACATTTCACTTTTTGAATTGAATGACTGCAAATAAAATAACTTTATGCCGATATTGTCATTTATTGAGAATCTCTTGTACATTCGGGGTGGTAGCAGACAAAGGATTTTGATGTCTCTTGAATGTGGGGCTGTGTTTATTGTTTATCCTCTTTTGTTGTTTGCAGTGTTTTTGTTGTTATTATATTTCTCATTTCATGTTTTTTTTTTTTTTTTAAAGTTTAGGTCTATTTCATCTCCATCTACAAAGTTGATGAACAAATGGACAACAAACAAAGAAGTAGTGATGAGACAGGATGGACAGAATGCACAGAATATTCAGTAAAACCAAAGCAATGAAGTGTAATAGTAGATCAATAATAATATTGTTGGACCTGGATGGTAGAGTAGACTAAGTGCCAGAGGCCAGTGAGTGTGGGATGTGTGAATTCGGTTTAAGTTGCTGAGTAGTGAAAAAGATACATAACTGCAGGACATGACAGTAGAATGTGAGTAGGAGGATAGATGACCAGATAAAGAGAATGAAGTTTGTACATGAGATTGGCTCATATTACTTCTGTAGAATTGTGCAAGTGAGGGAAAGTAAATATTTGGAAATGTACAGGTAAGTATTGGTGCAAAATGAATATAAACAAGTTTATTAGGAAGAATATAACTGGGGTGAGCGCAATGTCGCTGGTCAAGTGAAAATAATAAATAGTCGAATTCAACTACAAATCTTTGGATAGAAAAATATCAAAATTATGGAACAAAAGTGGAAGATGGACAGAGAGAGGTGGGTGCAGCAGAGAAACAACACCTAAAATAATAGAGATCAAACATAAAGTTATTAAACTAACAATAAAATGGCTACGTGCTGAGTAAGGGCTCTTTCACATTGGCTTCTTTCTTCACATTCGCGGTTCAGTGATTCCCTACTGATGCCTGTAGCTTGGAACATACCGAAAAACTAGGAAACACTCCAGGACATAGCGGTCCGATTGTCGGACATAGATTAGGCTGCTCCCACCACCTGTGTCCAAGGTGCTGGACAACACAAACTCAGCACTAAGGCCCCTTCCACACTAGCGTTGCATTTCACGTCAGGGTGCAATGCGTGAAAAACTGACGTTTTTGGCTGCGTTTTTGTTCCATTTTTCCTTGGAGTAATTAGCGTTTTTGCGTTTTTCATGCGCGTGTTGTTAGCGTTTTTTTGCGTTTTCGGCGCGTTTTTCACGCGCGATTCAATGGGAGACTCGAGCATTTTTCAAAGGGACCATGGTTTGGGATTAAAATGTGTTATTTAATTGAAAAATAATGTCTTCTGATAAGTTGCAAACATCTGCGATCTATTCTTCACTGTTCCGCGTGTATATTATCTCCCGACAAGTTAGCAGATGTGAAGAACAGTGAAGAATAGAATAAAAACATTGAACACAGTGACCACAGGATCATTTAAGATAAAAACACAGTGCAGAACACAGTGCAGAATAGATTACAGATGTTCGGCACATCTGCTTACTTGTCGGGAGATACGCGCGGAACGGTGCGGCCAAAATAGCATGTGAAGAACACTATATATGTGTGAAGAACACATTGCAGATGTATTTAAACATCTGCAATGTGTTCTTCACACACACATATATTGTTCTTCACATGCTATTTTGGGCGCACCGTTCCGCGCGTATCTCCCGACAAGTAAGCAGATGTGCCGAACATCTGTAATCTATTCTGCACTGTGTTCTTTACTGTGTTTTTCTCTTAAATGATCCTGTGGTCACTGTGTTCACTGTGTTCAATGTTTTTATTCTATTCTTCACTGTTCTTCATTGTGTTTTTTTAACTAAATGCTCGATCGCGAGCAGGGGAAATACTGTTATTCTGGTCACCTAGCAACCCTTACGTTTAAAACGCATTGCACTCGCATTGCACTTGCAATGATTGCGAGTGCAATGCGTTCTTGATGCATCTCCATAGACTTGAATGGGGCGTGAAAAACACGCGTGACACGCAAAAGTAGAGCATGCTGCGATTTTGGTGAAAACCAACGCTAATGAAGAAAGACCCATTGAATACAATGGGACAGAGTGCAATGCAAGTTCTGCGCGTCAAATGCACGCGCAGAACTCGCGCGTGAAAAACGCCAGTGTGGAAGGGGCTTAAGGCCTTGCAGAGTATGAAAACCTAGGGGAAACATACCGCCCATCCACAGTTAACCCCTTCAGTGTCTCACATACCCTCCCCCTCTGTTTGACCCTGTGGGGGCGAACACCTTTGGCCATCAGACAGTGGGTACGAGACAGGGCATCGGCATTACCATGTAGTTTCCCTGCTCTGTGTTCTACTGTGAATTTGAAATTCTGCAAATCCTGAACCACATTGTGACCCTCTCTTTAGCCTGACTCATCCAGGTGAGCAGAGAGTGATCGGTTACTACCATAAACTGTCGCCCTACCAAGTAATATCTCAGGGATTCCAGAGCCCATTTTATCGCCAAGCACTCCCTCTCAACTATACTATAGTTCTTCTCAGGGGGTGTGAGTTTGCAGCTCAGGAATGTCACGGGATGTTCCTCACCCACCACTACTTGGGACAGGACAGCCCCTAAGCCCACGTCAGAAGCGTCAGTCTGCACAATAAAGGTCTTGGTGAAGTTAGGGGTGATCAGTACCAGACCCTCACACAAAACAGTTTTAAGTCGCTGAAACACCCCCTCAGCCTGTTCACTCCATTTTACCATCACAGACCGGTTACCCTTCGTCAGGTCAGTCAGGGGTGCCGCTATTGTTGCAAAATCAGGAACAAATCGGCGATAATAGCCCACTATGCCTAGGAAAGCCCTCACTTGCTTCTTGCTCACACTTTATTTACTTGGGGTTTGAGGACACCTTGCCCAATACGGTACCCCAGTTAACGGGCCTCTTCCAGACCAAGTGCACATTTTTGGGGGTTCGCCGTCAACCCTGCTGCCTTCAGGGAGTCTATCACTGCCTGTACCTTGGCTAGATGACTCTCCCAATCGTTACTATAGACTATGATGTCATCCAGGTAGGCCGAGGCATATCTACGGTGAGGTTTTAACACAAGATCCATTAACCTCTGAAACGTGGCAGGAGCCCCATGTAGCCCAAAGGGAAGTACCACATACTGAAATAGCCCATCAGGAGTAACAAAAGCTGTCTTCTCTTTAGCCCTGTCAGTGAGGGGTACCTGCCAATACCCTTTCGTCAGGTCAAGGGTGGAGAAGAACCTAGCCTGTCCCAGCCGTTCTATCAACTCGTCAACTCTGGGCATAGGGTAGGAATCAAATTTAGATACCTCATTCAACTTCCTAAAGTCATTGCAGAACCGTAGGGAACCATCAGGCTTGGGAATCAATACAATAGGACTCGACCAGTCACTTTTAGACTCCTCGATAACCCCCAGGTCTAACATCTGCCCGACTTCTTCGGATATGGCTTGCCGGCGTGCTTCAGGGACCCGGTAGGGTTTTTGGTGTACCCGGATGTGGGGTTCGGTTATGATGTCATGCTTGATGACTGAAGTACGACCCGGTAACTTAGAGAACACATCAGCGTTTCGGAGCACAAACTCCTTCGCTTCCTGAATCTGGGCCCTGGAGAGGGACACCGAGATCCATACTTCAGACACCTTGGCATCGGGTACACCTACCTCGGGTGTCACCTTCTTGGGGACAGACGCTTTTTCTACTCCCAAGGCCATCAGGGACTCTCTTTCCCTCCATGGCTTTAGGAGGTTCACGTGGTATACCTGTTCGGGTTTCCTCCTCCCCGGCTGATATACCTTGTAGTTAACCTCCCCCACTTTCTCCATGACCTCATATGGAGAGTCTGGCTGATCTATTGTAGACCCTAGACTGGGCCTCTTGTGCCCTTGTCATGTGCTCCTTTACAAGGGGCATTACTGACGCTTCTCAGCACCTAAGTGCCCTCCCAGCACATGTTTGTGTGCCAAATCTAGCACCAGCCTATGGTGAGATTGGGGTACTACAAGTTGCTCAACCTCCTCAACCCGTATCTGGTCAACCCTGTACAACAGTTCCCCAACAATCACCATTCGGGGGTATATTTTGTCAGCCCCTGGTATTTGGAGTACCCCATTTATCACTTTAACATTCTCCCGTGCTTTAAATAAGGTAGGGTCCTGTAGCTGTGCAGCCCCAAAATTTTCACGGGAAATGTCAAGGTCCGGCATGTCGGCTACCTCCTCGTGGCCCTCGACCTCACCAGCTAGGACCTCTAGGGGAGAGAATTCATCACCTGGGGTTACCCCTACTGCTAGTGTGGGTACATTGGCCTCAAAGGGTTCAGGGGCCAAGGCCGGACATGATGTCCATTATCTGCAATAGCACCTGAGGTGGGTCTTCGTCTCCAGAGATCCCAAAACACCGGTAAGTCTCTGCCGATAATTGCCTCATGAAACAGGGTCCCCACCACCCCCACTTCATGAGTGATAGTACCACAAGGTGTTTGTAGGTTGATGACGGCAGTGGGATATTTGCGAGTGTCCCCATGTATACATAACACTCCCACTTTACGCCCACTGTACAGTCCAGGATCAACCAAAGTTCCCCGCACCAGGGTGACCAGACTCCCTGAGTCTAGCAAGGCTTGCACCGTGTGACCACCAATTGTGACCATACACACTTGGGGTTCTGCATCCGTGACCGACTCGACTGCCAGAACCGGCCAAGCAAACAGTGACATTCGTCGGGTCTGGTTGCAATCCATTGGCTCCACTGATAGGGGACAGTTGGCAGCAATATGGCCTATTTCATGGCATTGCCAGCACTGGATACAGCTATGACCTCTGTCACGAGCCTCGTTGGGTTTCTGTGTATCTGAGCCCCCCAATGAACCCCCTCCCAACCTGACTTGTTTCCCCTTTTCTGCAGAAGCAGTCTTACCAGATGGTTTAGTGGCCTTGTCACTGGTACTGCTTCGTGAGGGAAAGGTAAGTAGAAGATCCTCCATAGCCCGATATCTCTCTACTAGGGACGAGTTCCTCTGCATTTGTGGGACCGGCCTGTCCAACCCATCGCTGGAACCGAGAGGGCAGAGAACGGGTGAACTTGTCAAGAACCACTCTCTCGACCATCTGTGCTGGGTGCAGTCCTCCGGTTGTAGCCACTTCCGGACAAGATGGATCAGGTCATGCATTTGGGAGCGCGGGGGTAGTTTTTCTGAGTATGCCCACTGGTGGACCCGGCTGGAACGACTTTGAATGGTGACCCCAAGTCAAGCCAGAATCTCAGCCTTTAGCAGGGGGTACTCACGGGCCTCCGTTTCACTCAGTTCGTAGTAAGCCTTCTGCGATTCGCCTGTCAGGAACGGGGCCAGGACAACTGCCCACTGCTCAGCTGGTAACTCCTCTCGCTCAGCTACTCTCTCGAACACAGTGAGATACGCCTCCATGTCCTCGGTCGCCGTCATCCTCCACCATATGTGGGAGACTTGGCCCAGTAGAGTCTGAGGTAGCGGGGCTTTGTGATGCAGTTCAAGACAGTGACACCAAGGTACAGTCCAAAACAGGTCTTGCCTGCGTTTATTTCGTCAGCAGGAACAAAATAAAACAGCCTTCACATTCAGGCATCAAAACAAACAATATCCTACCTGTCTGGGTGCTAACTATACAGAGTTTCTGCATGTATACAGATCATAAGAATCTACTTTATCTCCAGACTGCTCAGCGCTTCAATCCTTGGCAAGCCTGCTGGTCACTCTTCTTTTGACGGTTTAATCTCTTGATTCACTGCCATCCTGCTGAGAAGAATGTCAAAGCTTATGCCCTCTCTCGTACCTCTGATGTCATTGGGGAAGAACAGACTCCTTGGCATATCATTCCTCCCGAACAACTGGTCGTTGCTGCTCCAGTGTATCTTCGGCAGCTTCCTTCTGGCAAGACCTATGTCCGACCTGAAAGAGGATATTGACTTGAGGATACTGCTCTCATGGGGCTGGGCACCCTGGAGTGCAAAACTCTGTAGCCCTTATTTCCTGTTTCTACTGGTGGCCTTATCTGGTGAAAGATGTATGGGATTTTGTTGGCTCCTGCACTTCTTGTGCTAGTAATAAGTCATCTT
The DNA here is from genome assembly GCF_040894005.1 of Engystomops pustulosus. Taxonomy (NCBI): domain Eukaryota; kingdom Metazoa; phylum Chordata; class Amphibia; order Anura; family Leptodactylidae; genus Engystomops; species Engystomops pustulosus. The sequence continues at coordinate 12,123,963 of NC_092413.1, forward strand.
GCCTCAAACCAGCAGGTCTACTACTGCTGTTACCAATACCCAGCTGCCCGTGGTCTCACGTGGCCATGGACTTCATCACAGATCTTCCATCTTCCTCTGGGAATACTGTCTTTTGGGTGGTAAAAGATGTCCCATTTTGTGCCTCTGCCAGGTCTGCCATCAGCCCCTCGTCTTGCCAGCCTCTTCTTCACCCACATCTTTTGGCTACATGGACTTCCTGCGCACATCATCTCTGATCGGGGGTTCCAGTTTGTTTCCCACTTCTGGCGTTCTTACTGCAGTCAACTACAAGCAAAGTTGGATTTCTCCTCAGCGTACCACCCTCAGTCCAATGGACAAGTAGAGAGGGTTAACCAGACTCTGGGATGTTACCTCCGTCATTTTGTTTCTGCCCATCAAGATGACTGGTCCGCTCTGTTGCTGTGTGCAGAATTCTCTTATAATTCCTTGGATTCCGAATCTTCCGTATCCGCCTCTTCCTAATTGTCTATGGACAGCATCCTCATCCACCTCTCCCTCTGACTGTGGCTTCTGACGTTCCTGCTGTGGAGGAATTGGTCAGAGCTCCATCTGGGAGTAGACTCTTCTCTCCCTACTTCAGGCGTCTGCCTAAACCAAAATGCAGGTGGATAAAAAGTGCAGGCCCCCTCCGATTTTCTCTCCGTCTCTCCGGGGGATAAAGTGTGGCTACAAGCTTGGTCCTTGCTTCTTGGGTCCATTCGAAGTATTGAAACGCTAACAAGTTACGTCTTTCTCCCCCATGTGCATCCCGAATTCCTTCCATGTCTCCCTGCTGAAACCTTGGAACATGGTCTTCTACAGAAATTCATCCGGTCCAAGAAGAGGGGGAGGCCGAAGGGGGGGCATACTTTCACGGGTGCTCCTGCGACCCATGACTCGGGTCACACCTGTGCTCCTCCGTGTGCCCCCCGGCCCCAGTCACGGCTCTCACCTCTCCACAATACAGAACTGACTCCGACAGGCCGGTGCGCACGTCCCTGCTTTCTATGGCACCCGCGCCGGCTTCTTGAGATTTAAAGGGCCAGCACGGCAATAATTGACATTATGCCCCTCCTTCGGCCTTCCCTTCTTTTTGGCCTGAAGATATCTTTGAAAAACAGCACGGTCCACAATATAGTCTTCAGGCTCCCAGGACCTCTCTTCTGGCCCGAACCTTTTCCAGTCGATAAGAAAGAACTGCTTCCCTCTGACTTCATGTCGTGGATCTCCTTTACCTCAAAGACATTGGTGGAATCAGCCTCAAGAGCAGGAGGATTTACTTGCAGGGAGGAACAGTTCAGGATGATAGGCTTTAGAAGAGAGACGTGGAAGGAGTTTGGGATGCGCATAATTGAGGAAGACGAAGCTTATAATCCACAGCGTTGATGCGTTTTAGTAGCTCAAATGGGCCAAGGAAACGGGGATGTAGTTTGTAGCTGGGAATTTTCAGCCGGACATACTTGGAGGACAGCCACACTTTGTCACCCAAAGAAAAGACTGCAAGAGGCCTGCGTCTCTTGTCAGCCTGGGTGTTGGTGCGGGCAAATGCCCGGAGTGGAGACTGACGTGTTTGCTCCCAGATGGACTTGAGATCTCGGACCAATTCTTCCACAGCATGATCATCAAAGCACACAGCAAGTGGGAGAGGTGGACATGGATGTTGTCCATAAACGCTGAAGAAGGGAGCGGAGCTGGCAGATTCAGAGTCCAATGAGTTGTAGGAAAATTCTGCCCATGGTAACAGGATGGACCAGTCGTTCCATCGGGCAGACTCAAAATGACGTAAATAGCATCCCAGAGTCTGATTAACTCTCTCCACTTGTCCATGGTAGCAGAGGAGAAATCTAGCTTAACTTGGAGTTGGCTGCAGAAGGAACGCCAGAACCGAGAAACAAACTGGCACCTGGTCAGACACAATATGTAGAGGGAGACCATGAAGCTGGAAGGTGAGGAGGAAGAACAAGCTGCTAAGACGAGGAGAAGACAGCAGACCAGGCAGAGGAATGAAGTGGGACATCTTAGGAAACCGGTCTGTAACCACCCAGATGATGGTATTACCAGAAGATGGCAGATGATCCATAAAAAAGTCCATGGCAAGGTGAGTCCACGGGCAACTGGGTATCGGCAATGGCAGGAGCAGACCTGCAGGTTTAAGGTGTGATGACTTTTTAGGTGCACACAAAGTGCAGGACCTCACAAAATCTTGTACATCATTGACCAGATCTGGCCACCAGTAGAAAAAAGATATGAGAGCGATAAATCTCTGCACCCCAGGGTGCCCAGCCACACGAAAGCAATATCCCCAAGTTAGTATCCTCTTCCGAAGAGCTGGCCGGGCGTAGGTCTTGCCAGGAGGAAGCTGCCGTAGATCCACAGGAGCAGCGAGAACTAAGCGTTCAGGTGGAACAATGGGGCAGATTTACTTTCCCGGTCCATTCGCGATCCAGCGGCGCGTTCTCTGCGGTGGATTCGGGTCCGGCCGGGATTCATTAAGGCCGTTCCTCCGACGTCCACCAGGTGGCGCTGCTGCGCTGAAGACCATCGGAACGCACTCAAGTTCACTGGCCTATTCCTAGTGAAGGTAAGTGCAAGCTCCGCGACACATTTTTTCTTTTTAAATGCGGCGGTTTTTCCAAATCCATCGGGTTTTCGTTTGGCCACACCCCCGCGATTTCCGTCGCATGCATGCCGGCGCCGAAGCGCCACAATCCGATCGCTTGCGCCAAAATCCCGGGGCAATACAGGGAAAATCGGCACAAATCGGAAATATTCGGGTAACACGTCGGGAAAACGCGAATCGGGCCCTTAGTAAATGACCCCGAAAATGTTGAGGAGCAGGTTCTTCCCGAATGACATCTGGGGCACGAGAGAGGGTATCGGCCTTAGCATTCTTCTCTGGAAATGTATCAGGAAATTGAAGAGAGAGAAGAAGAGGGACCAACGAGCCTGTCATGGATTGAGGCGCTGAGCAGTCTGGAGATACAGGATGTTTTTGTGATCAGTATAGACACTGACTGGATGACGCATTCCCTCCAGAACATAACGCCACTCTTCCAAAGCAAGCTTTATGGCCAGAAGCTCCCGAACACCAATAGAGTAGTTCCTCTCTGCTGCTGAATAGGTCTTCGAAAAGAAGCCGCACATGAGGGTTCAACCTTTGGGCCCTTTCTGGGTGAGAACGGCTCCAGCACAAATTGAGTAGGCATCAACCTCTAGGAGGAACGGTTTCTCAGTATCGAGCCAGGTGAGAACGGGAGCAGAGGCAAAGGCAGACTTCAGCTTGGAGAAAGCTGCTTTTGCCGCTGGAGGGCACAGCTGAGGATTGGCGTTTTTCTTTCTCAGCGCCACAATGGGAGACACAAGGGAGGAAAAATGCAGAATGAACTGCTGGTAGTAATTAGCGGAGCCCAGGAATCTCTGGATAGCCAAAGTCCTACTGGGCGAGGCCACTGAAGTACCGCAGACAACTTTTAAGGATCCCTTCTGTAGTCCCTTGTTGGAGATAATGGGGGTCATTTACTAAGGGCCCGATTCACGTTTTCACGACGTGTTACCCGAATATTTCTGATTTGCGCCGATTGTACCCGAATTGCCCCGGGTTTTTGGCGCACGCGATCGGATTGTGGCGCAACGGCACCGGCATGCACGCAAAGGAAATCGGGGGGGCATGGCTGAACGAAAACCTGACGGATTCGGAAACACCGCCGCATTTAAAAAAGGAAATTGTGTCGCAGAGATTGCACTCACCTTCATCCAGGATAGGATCGTGAACTTCCGTGCATTTCAGGGAACTTCAGCTCAGCAGCGCCACCTGGTGGACGTCGGAGGAACTGCCTTGATGAATCCTGGCCGGACCCGAATCCAGCGCAGAGAACGCGCCGCTGGATCGTGAACGGACCGGGTAAGTAAATCTGCCCCAATGTACTTGAGGAATGGAAGACTCTTTTGGTGGAACTGACACTTCTCGAGCAAGATATCGTCCAAGTAGACCACGACACAGGTATAAAGCAAGTCTCTAAAAATGTAATTAACAAACTCTTGAAACACAGCAGGTGCCTTACAGAGCCCAAAGGGCATGACCAAATACTCAAAGTGCCCATCACGAGTATTGAAGGTGGTCTTCCATTCATCGCCTTCACGGATGTGGATGAGATTATATGCCCCCTGTAGGTCCAACTTGGTAAAAAGCTTGGCACCACAAAAACAGTCGAAGAGTTCCGTGATCAGAGGTAGTGGATAGCAGTTCTTCACCATAACTTTATTAAAACTGAGATAGTCAATACATGGGCAGAGAAAGCCATCCTTCTTGGATACGAAGAAGAATCCAGCACCAGCAGGGGAGGAGGATTTGCGTATGAACCCCTTCTGTAGATTCTCCTTCACATAAGCTGACATAGCAACGGTTTCAGGCACCGACAATGGATATATCCGACCCCGTGGCGGAGACGTGCCCGGTATCAAGTCTATAAGGCAGTCATAGGGTCAGTGTGGCAGCAAAGTCTCTGCTTGCTTCTCCGAGAAGACACCTCCAGGGAGACGCAGAAGGACGGAAGACATGGACGGGGGAGCACATAGAACGACAGTCTCTCTTTGTGCAATGCCCCGATTTGCAGGTGCAGATTCTCCTGACAACGTCTGGAACATTCTTGGGGAAACAGACAGGCTGTAACCACCTGCATGACCTCCTCTGGAGCAGAGAAAGAGGATGGCTGCGGTGGCCATTTAAAGACTGGTGCAAAGCGGGGCAGTTGGATGCTAGTTTTCGCTTGTTCAAGACGCTGTTCCTCCAAGCACTCTGAGAAACATATATCAATCCCAGTGGCCAGGGAGATGAGACCACTCGGAGAGGACGGCAGATCTCGTGCAGACAGGGCGTCATTAATTTGTCCAGAAAGTCCTTTTTTAAAGGTGGCGACCAAGAATGCTTCATTCTAAGCAAGCTCAAAAGCTAGGGTGCGGAACTGAACTGCGTATTCACCAACAGACGAGTACCCTTGGCGTAAGTTCAGCAGTTCCATTTCAGCAGATGAAGCCCGAGCTGGTTCCTCGAAGATGGAATGGAATTCAGCAAGGAATGTGGTGAGACTAGCCATGACCAGGCCGTTCCTGTCCCAGAGGGGGGGCCCATGACAGGGCTTTCACGGAGAGAAAACTGATAACAAAATCAACCTCAGCCCATTCTGTGGCGAACTGTGAAGCCATCAATTCGATATGCAAGGAGCACTGGGTAATGAAGCTCCTGCATAACTTGGCCTCTTTGTCATACTTGGTGGGTATGGAGAGTCACAGACTGGGTTCAGCAGTAAACAGCCATAGTAGCGGAAGGTACCACAGGAACTGGACGCTGGTGCTGGGTCGCCAACAGTTGCTGTAAGATGGTTGTGAGTTTTCCAAGTTGGTGGCCTTGCGTGGCAATCTGTTGGGATTGCTGGATCACGGTGGTAGTGAGATCAGCTAGCTCAGGTAGTGGAACCTTGGTGGGACCCATGGCCTGATCTTACTGTCAGGATCAGGGGTAGTGGACCCACTTTACCACCGCAAGTGATGACGTAAGCCGACACCTGGGAGTGGAGTCTAAGTAGCTGCCGGTATTCACCAGAGCCTGCCGCAAAGTGGGTTGGACTTACTGTGGCGGGATGCCACCAGGTTACTCCAATGGCACGACTTCGCTCGCGGTGGTGGCCAAGGTGAGGTACAGAATCAGCAGGCAGGATCGAAGTCAAGGTCAGGCAGGAGGTCGGGATAGGTGGCAGAGGATCTGAGTTGGGGATGTAGCAGAAGGTCAAGACAGGCGGTAAGCTATCAAGGTCCGGAGCATAGTGTGGCACAAAGATCCAGCAAGGGTCAAAGGAGGGGACTGGCTACTTATCAGGTCAGGCAGCCAGCAGCACCAATCAGTGGCGCGCTAGCCCTTGAAACCTCGCAGAAGCGGTGCACACTGGCACTAGGAGGCGGGGACGTGCGCGTGGGACCCCAGGGGCCAAGGGGCCTACTGATACCTTGAGCTGACCCTGCATACAAGCAGACAACGGGGTCCTCCAAAGGGAAAGACCTTTTGCAAAAGCAGTGAAAAAGCAAAGCAAAAACAAATAATACAAAAAAAGGAGTTAATAATATTGTTGGACCTGGATGGTAGAGAAGAAGTGTCAGAGGCCAGTGAGTGTGGGAGGTGAGTAGCTTCATATTCAACGGTCGGAATATCTGAGTAGAGAGAAAATACATAACTGATACCTGATATGACAGTAGAATGTGAGTAGGAGGATAGATGACCAGATAAAGAGAATTAAGTTTTTACATGACACTCCTACACATTACTACTGTAGTATTGTGCAAGTGAAGGGAAGTAAAGATTTGGAAATGTACAGGTAAGTATCATAGTGAAATGTAGAGAATGAAAACAAACATGTGTTTGGGAAAGGATATAACAGGGGTGAGAGCAGTGTCTCTATTCAGGTGTCTGGATCTACGATTATAAAATATACAGATTTGACTTACATACAAATTCAACTTAAGAACAAACCTCCGGACCCTATCTTGTACGTAACCCGGGGACTGCCTGTACAACTATAAATCTCTGGATAGGAACCATGGAGATGGACAGAGAGAAAAGGGTGCAGCAGAAGAACTGCACCCAGAGATCAAACTTATTACATTAACAATGAAATGGCTACTTAATACTGAGGGTTATAATTAGGTAAGAGTGTGGGGTAGATTCACCAGGTCACATATGTTATGTGTATTTTATGTATTACCCTTACAATTTGTTTTTCAATTCTATGCACTTTACCGCTTTCACAGTGTTTTTCAGTGTTTGTAATACTTTGGACGTAACGAAGAGAATAGTTGGTTCCTGCAAAGCATTGTCCACCCATTCAATGAATGCCATTCAATTGTCCACCTAGTCAGATCCACATTCTGTCTCAATGGAGTGGGACATTGACGTTGTGAATGTAGAGGGGTGTCAAGGGGGGCAGAGCCGGTGGCGGGGTGGGGGACGTTGCGGGAAGTTCCTGCTCTGAGTCTGCACAATCTCCACAACTCGCGACTGTTCAAGCTGAATAGTTACTCCCTAACAGTGCAATGTACGCCAGGACTGCCTGCATACCATAACCCCACACCATCGTAAACTTTACCCTTTACCCCAAACCTCCCCTTTATTTATACAAATAATACTCAGACACAAAATTAAGTTAACTCTGTGGTATGACAAACTGGGAGTCGACCACAGCTTTATTAAATCTGTTTTAAACAATAACCTCCACCCATAGAGTAGTAACTGAAGAATTCTGATATACAGCATGGGCACCGGTATGCCGGCCTGGTTAGAGGGCATGTAGGTCAGAAGCCCAATAAAAAGATTGCTATGGAGGATGACATGTATACCGACCTACATGGCACACCGACCTCCAGCCAAGAGTTACAAAGCTTGTTCAATACGGTCCTGAAACCTGGACAGGAAAATATCCAGGCTAATATTTGTGATATGGACCCTGTCTAGAAACAACAAACCCCTATTGTCACCCTGCAACTTCCTGTGCCGCATAACCACCCCTCCTCTTTCGCACACGAAGCGGGACACTCTTGATAGCCACATCGTCCCAGGCCCCCCAGGTGCAGGATTAGCACAGACGGCGACTCAGCATAGCGACTGATGTGAACGCGCTCTGGCAAGGCCTGCACCCAGCGCAGACCCTGGATCCCTCGCCAACGGACGTCTGCATTGAAGAATTCCAGCGACCTCCCACCGGGACGAATCATGGCTCGCTGCTCTGCCCAATACACATAGGAGTGTCCCAGGATCCATTCTGTGTGACGTAAATCAAGGAGAAAAACAATCAGTCAATGATCAAGTCAAGGCGAATATAACCTGCAAAGCAATGTGAGTGCCAGCGCCCTGCACTGCGGAATCTGTCAGCCCCAACCTGGCTCATTATTGTAGCTGTTTGCATGAGCAAAGAACTGAGCACCCCCCACATGCACCTTCAAGAAATCGGACGCTGCAGCAACGGGACAAGCCTGGCCCCCCAATAGTGTGTAGGGCCACCCAACACCTTTACCCAAAGATGCCATTCTTGGAGCGCCAAATTCGGAAACATAAGCCAGCAGAAGATACCGACACATCCTCAAACATCAACCGCCCTTGGACAAGTACCATTGGGCGGGATTAATTCAGATATGCTAAGAGCGCCAAAGAAAGAGGAAACAAAGGCTGCTCGGAACAATAAGGATTCAAACGGGTCACAATACATAGAAGGCAACAGCGATAGCAGGCGTAGCAGGATCTTAAAGGAAACCCGGCGGCATGACTCCCGCCGGATTGAGCCCTTCTTTCACACCTTCAGCACTTGGGGAACGATAAAAACTTGTGTAACATCACTCCAACCATACAGCTAAGAAAAAGGAGACCCTCTACTGAGCGGCATTGAGCACAGACACCAAGCACACCCCCAGCTTTCAAGCTCTCCAGATAGTCAGATAGTTAAGAGTAATCGCATGCTGCGGACCAGCATCAGAGCCCCAAGACCTAGCCCCAGCTATCTCACACCACTCTCCCCAGGCTTTACCGTGAGCACTCCATGTAGAAAGGGCAACAGAGGAGTGAATCAGTGGGTATAGCTGGCTTCCAGGGTGGACCAAGGGGAGCCTGGGCATGGGGTCCCCTCTGCGTCCGCCAAAGGACATAGCCTCCGAAAGACCTGCCAGTTGAAATGAGAGATTGCATCAGCTATAGAATTGTCCATGCCCAGTATATGATGGGCTTGGAAAGAGATGTTACACTGCAAACACCGCAAAAACAAGCAACATAGCAAAGAGAGGGCGGGAGAAGAAGAAGATGACAGCTTATTCACTACCTGAACCACACTCATATTATCCGTCCTTAACACTATTGTCTTATTGGCCATTGCTGAACCCCACAATTCCACTGCCACCACTATGGGAATTAACTCCAAAAAAGTCATATTCCCACACCAACCCCTTTCACGCCACTGAGGCGGCCATGTCTCCACACAACAAGCAGAACCGAACAAAACTCCAAAACCTGAGGCTCCCAGAAGCATCAGAGAACAAATGAAGATCAGGACTGGACACAGCATTCTCCCGCCAACACGCATGGCCATTATAGGAGGATAGGAGGAAGTCCCACACCCTCAAATCCTCCCTGATGCTACTCGTAATTCTAACCCTATGAATCAGGGACTGGACCCCCACTGTAGCCGGGGAAAGATGCCTGGTAAAAACACTACCCATTGGCATAATCCTGCAAGCGAAGACCAACAAGCCCAAGAGTGACTGAACCTGCCGTAAAGTAATTTTTAAAATCCAATTGTCACAAAGACCCAAAAAAATTTGGCTTGGGCTACAATTGTAAAATATACAGTTCCAACTTACATACAAATTCAACTTAAGAACAAACCTACAGAGCCTATCCCGTACGTAACCCGGGGACTGCCCGTACTAAACAATATCCAAGAAGGAATACGTGGCTAGACCTTGTGGGTTTTTTCAGATGTGGCCAACCACGGTGCACGGTATGCTATTATGCCACTGAAATTAAAAGTGTTACATCTACAATCGATGGTAGTGTATTCCCTGTGAAGACTTTTATCATTTGTGACACATGCAATGTAGTTTATAAAATTGACTGTACAATTTGCAATGTATCTTATATTGGATGTACAGCATGCAAATTTAAAAAACGCATTGCTGAACACATAGATGATATTACAAATTGCAAATTTAAAAAAAACGTATCCAGTGCCACACATCGTTTCCGTACCATTCACCATGGGGAGACTGTGGGATCAAAATTTTCCGGCATTGAAAGGGTGTCTTTCCCACCAAGAGGTGGAGACAAAAGAAGATGGGGGTCATTTACTAAGGGCCCGATTCGCGTTTGTTCCGATTTGCGCCGATTGTACCTGAATTGCCCTGGGATTGTGGCGCACGCGATTGGATTGTGGCGCATCGGCGCCGGCATGCGCGCGCCGGAAATCAGGGGGTGTGGCCGAACGTATTCGGAAAAACAGCCGCATTTAAAAACAGAAAATGTGTCGCTTGGGACGCGCTTACCTTCTCTTGGTCCGAGCTGGTGTATTCCGGCGCGTTCAGATGCTTTTCAGCGCAGCAGCGCCACCTGGTGGACAGCGGAGGTACTACCTTCATAAATCCCGTCCGGACCCGAATCCTGTGCAGAGAACGCGCCGCTGGATCGCGAATGGGCCGGGTAAGTAAATCTGCCCCGATGTCTTTTGAATAGGGAAGGTTTCGGGATTTTAGTATTGAACAGTGTTTTACCATATGGCATGAAGTCAGAAACTATTTGATTTTAGTATACTAATGTTTTTTTATATGTTTTGTATCTGAATAGGGTTATAATATTAAAAAAGGAAATGATGTGGGTTTTTTTTTGCCTACATAAACACATTACACCGGGATTCCTGAACTGTCCAGACAGGACTAATCAACCTAAACTGGATGATTCATACACAGTGGCTGGGGGATGGTGTAGAGATTGATTACTTCTGCCTGTCAGGGACAACACAGTGATGATTCATTCATACTATGCTGCGGCCACTGATGACATCATATTATGTGCCGGCCATCAGATAACATGGTCGCGTCTCTGCCGGCTGTTACAGAAGACCGAAGAAAGAAAAGGAGCCGCAGGGAGGACAGAAGAGGAGCTGCGTCCAGCATCGGGGCCGCGGAGGCTGAGTATATAAGTTTTTTTTTTTTTATTAACTCGTGTATAAGCCGAGGTGAGGTTTTTCAGCCCATTTTTTGAAAAACTCGGCTTGTACACGAGTATATACAGTACTTATAATACTGGTAATGTAAGTTACCACTGATGCAAATACATCTAAGGCTAATACTTTTAAAACTGGTAGTATAAGTTAACACTGATGCAAATAGGTCTAGGACTGGTAGTTTTTGTGCCAGTTGACCTTTAGCCCTGGAAAATCCCCCAAACTCATTCACCACTGTCAGTAAGGCATCAAGCGAGGGGCCCGGGTCAGCCAGGTAGACCAGCAGACCGTCTGTGTAGAGAGATAATTTTTCAGTGATACCAGCAAAAACTATGTTTTTATTTACATAGTTACATACACACAATATAGACAAATGCAATTCTAAGACAATACCGCAGGTTACATACAGATACTGCAGCGTTCTTGGTAGCTGTGAAACCAGCGTCGGCTAGAACAGACACTGTCCATTGCTGCTGAGGTAACATTAAGATGCCTGACTGACATCCCCGAGCTACCGGATACAAAGTATCCCCTCACTTCCAGCACTGATACATTGCAGTTTGGATGAGACAAGATGCTATGGGGGTTAAAGGGGAAGTGGCGCAAGTGACAGGGGTTACTGGTACCAGGAGTCTGGTCTCGGCTTGACCTCTGCTGGGTGCAGGGAGTCCTCGCTGTGCAGCTTCGCTCAAGGGAGAGCACTCTGACCCTTGTGATCGATAGTTCAAGCCTCTGATTATCCACCTCTGTTTCTCAACAGCTCTGATGAGTAGGCTGAGGAGTTGATAAAGCTGGTAATAAGAAGCTAAAAAAAGAGTAGATCCTGCCATAGGGTGCACACATCAGCATGTTAGTGTGCTTGGTTTACAATCCTTGATCCTGGTTGTAGATTTCCTTTAAAAGGGTTGTCTGAGTTCTGAAAAAAAAACTAAGGGAGGCCGGGAGGGCGCTGCTTAAAAAAATAAGGTCCTACTTACCTTCAGGTGCCCTCCGGTATCCAGTGCTGCTGTCGCTCCGGTCCGGGCGGCATATAAACAAACATGGCCGCCGGAGCAGCGCTGGATTCCGCTTCCGGCCGGCCGTGGCCTATTCACTGCATTGTGAAGGAAGGTTGTCGGGTCCGGCCGGAAGCTGAGTCCAGCACTGCTCCGGCGGCCATGTTTGTTTACATGGCGCCCGGACTGGAGCGACTGCAGCGCTGGATACCAGAGGGCACCGGAAGGTAAGTAGGACTTTATTTTTTTAAGCAGTGCCCTCCCGGCCTCCCTTAGTTTTTTTTTCAGAACTCGGACAACCCCTTTAAACCCGCCATCTCTTTGACTTTATAATACCAATTTACCGCTCACTTAAAAGTTTATTTTCTGTATGATACCACCACGCTGAACCATGAAAGAAACAAAAACAAGAAGGTGTTACACACTTTTTAATAAAGTTCTTCACAGTGTCCTAAAAAGGGCAGTTATTTCAGATTTCCAGCAGTCCCTAAACACAGCAGCCTCCTACATAAGTGCCCTGAAAAGGGCAATAATTGGTACTTGAAAAGTCTCTGCCTGCCTGACTGACCTTATGTAGAGCAGAAACCTCTCCCTAATTCTGTCTCCTGTGTGTAATGGTGTCTACAAACTTGAGGAAGCAATGGACAACATGGAAATGAGAATGATGCAACAGGGGGCACATTTACTTACCCGGTCCATTCGCGTTCCAGCGGCGGATTCTCGGACGAGCGTTCGGGTCTTCCGACGATTCATGAAGGTCCTGCGCCCGATGTCCACCAGGTGTCGCCGCTGCGCCGAGGTCCGCCGAGTTGCGTCGGAGTTCACTGATCTCTTCCTGGTGCATGTGCGTGCGACCATTTTTTTAAAAAAAATGCGGCGATTTTTCCGAATCCTTTGGGTTTTCGTTCGGCCACGCCCCGCGATTTCCGTCGCGTGCATGACAGCGCCGATGCGCCACAATCCGATCGCGTGCGGCACAAACCCGGGGCAATTCAGGGAAAATCGGCGCAAATTGGAAATATTCGGGTAACACATCGGGAAAACGCGAATCGGGCCCTTAGTAAATGACCCCCATTGTATTCAATGGTTTGAATAGCTGAGCAGTGGAGAGAGAATAAACATAACTGATAGAAGATATGATCGTAGAATGTGCGTAGGAGGATAGATATCCGGATAAAGAAAATAAAGTTTTCACATGATATTGTATATAACCCTTTTGCGTTGCGGCTGCACTAGTGTTTACATGACACAAATTTCCTCAATGAAATGGGAGTTCTTGACCGTGCGCCACATTTGACATGCAAAGTCGGACATAATTGTGTCACACACCAAGGGGCACATTTACTTACCCGCTCCTGCGTGATCCCCACTCTGCGTTGTCCGACGAGAATGAACCTTGCCATGATTTACAAAGATTGTGGGCCCGATTTCCATCATCTGTTGCTTCTCAGGTCCGGCGGAGTTCACCTTCTTGTTCCCAGTGCATGTAAGTGCATGGCTTGCAACACAATTTTTAAGTTAAATACCGCGCTCAGTCCAAATCCGTCGGATCATCTGACGGCCCGCCAACCCCCTCCCCCCCCCCCTGATTTTTGAAAGTTGGCACGATTGCTGCAAAATCTGATCGTGTGCGACACAATCCCTTCAAAATAGCTGTCACAAAAGTGTTAAAGGTGCACCAAAAAAAGTGAGTTGGGTCAGTGCAGGAAGCCCCAGATTCATAAAGACAGGGCACTAGAAATCCCCAGCACACTACACAGGACACTGCACATAGTACGCATTGCACAGTTTTTTAGTAAATGTGCCCCATAGTGTGAACAGAGCCTAAGGCAATATAAGGCAGGTGATATAAGATATGCTTGATTGAGTTTTTGAAAAACATATCTCCTAACTGGACGTTTATGTCTTTAGCGTTTAGCAAGTAGCAACGCATTTTTGCACATTTTGCTACTTACCAGATGAAAGCCTTTAGGTCTAAATGCCTAGTGGAGAAGATTCCCCCAAAGCGCTTGAAATGTATTTAAAAACACAGTCTTATTGGAAACACACTGGTGCACACAAACCTAGAAGAACATTCAAAGTCCGACAAATGTGCACCACTATTCCAGCTCTCCATGAAATAGTGTCCTCTCCCCACCAAATTGTAACCCCTCTCCTCTCCCCCTCATATTGTGGCTCCTCATCTCCAAGTCATATTGTGGCCCCTCATTTTGAGGCACCTCTCATCTCCCTCTCATACTCTGGCCCCTTTAATCTCCCCCTTCATGTTGTGGCCTTCATCTCCCACTCATTATGTGGCCCCTCATATTATGGGCTCTAATCTACCCCTTATAATGTCGCCATGTACATCTCCCCCTTTATGATGTGGATCTGTATCTCCCTCTCTTATATTGTGACCCTCCATCTCCCCCTCAAATTGTGGCCCCACATGTTTTAGCACTATGGGCCTCATTTATCATTTGTTTTTTCTGTTGTTTTTGCGCCATTTTTGCAGTTAAACGTCAAATTAGCCGCGCAGCACAAATAACCACCTTTCCCTCATCTATCGTTCAATTCCAGATGTTTTGCTGCGCCTAATGATATTCATCACGTGCGACTTTTGCATTTAGGCGCAAAAACGGGCGCGAAAGCACTGAGCCCCTTTGCAGAACAGCTCATTTCTAGCAGCAGAGCTCAGCCAGACACTGGAACATATAATAGATACATTAGATACACTGCAGACACTGGAACATATAATAGATACATTAGATACACTGCAGACACTAGAACATATAATAGATACATTAGATACTCTGCAGACACTAGAACATATAATAGATACATTAGATACATTACAGACACTAGAACATATAATAGATACATTAGATACACTGCAGACACTGGAACATATAATAGATACATTAGATACACTGCAGACACTGGAACATATAATAGATACATTAGATACACTGCAGACACTAGAACATATAATAGATACATTAGATACTCTGCAGACACTAGAACATATAATAGATACATTAGATACATTACAGACACTAGAACATATAAAAGATACATTAGATACACTGCAGACACTGGAACATATAATAGATACATTAGATACACTGCAGACACTAGAACATATAATAGATACATTAGATACATTACAGACACTGGAACATATAATAGATACATTAGATACATTACAGACACTGGAACATATAATAGATACATTAGATACATTACAGACAGGAGCTGTAGACTCTATTTACAGTTCATCACCTTCTATTTACAAAATATTCTGCAAAACCTGAGCTCACAGCAAGAGCAAGAGAAGTTTGCACAAGTTTGCAGAAGTTTGCAGATACTACAAACAAGTGTCCCCCATGTAATTCTGCACAGTATCAGCAGTGTGTCTGAGGGGGGATACTGTGCAGAATTACAGGGGTGCAGCAGGAGACCAGCACTGGGGGATCCCCTCCAGGAGAAGCCACTGCTGAGGAGGTCACTGGGTGCTGAGTGTCACACACCTGGGTGCTGCTGTTATCTTCATTCTGGGCTGTGGGAGAAGCAGAGAGGAGCTTGTAGCAGGATCACATGTAACTGCCCGAATCTAACATTACGCCTAAACTGCGCCAAAATTGCGCCTAAACTGTGTTAAAGTAAAGTGATTAATAAGAGGCAGAAAATATACTTATCACCGATGGTTGTAGCTTGTGATAATTCTGGCAAAACAGTGCGCCAGAATTTAGGCGCAACCACTACACTTAGGCGCACAAAAGTGATAAATGTGGCCCTATATCTCATACTGTGGCCCCTTATCTTATCCTCATGTTGTGGCCCTTCATCGCCCCTCTCATCTCCCCCTTATATTGTGACCTCTCATCTCCCCCTCATATTGTGGCCCCTCTCATCTCCCCCTCATATTGTGGCCCCTCTCATCTCCCCCTCATATTGTGGCCCCTCTCATCTCCTCCTTATATTGTGGCCCCTCTCATCTCTTTACATTGTGGGTGATATACTGTTCTTGCATAGATTTGTTGAATATTTGAATACGTGTCCTTCTCTAATACAATGGGACACATTTACTTACCTTTCCACTGAAGTTCACTGAAAGTGCATTGTCCAACAATAATGCACTGTGCCGCGATTCACTAAGATTGTGCATCAAAACATCACAATATGCACTTGTTTGTTCAGTGAAGCCCATTCCTCGTGGCTATGGACTCGATTACTTTGCATCGATTGGTTCCAGTTCTTGATATGATGGCATAAAATATGACTGCAGATTGGACTATTATGGTGAAGTAAAGAAAGAAAACTGACCCTCTATGTGTGTATATGGTGTGTTTTATACTGCATGTATGTGTATAAATGGTGTATAGTGTATATATAAGTATATATACACTATGGGGCACATTTTGTTAAGGGTCCGCAGCCGCGAATCCGTCGGGTTTTTCCCGATTATTTCCTCTTTGCGCTGTATTTCACGGAATTGTGGCGCACGCAATCGCGCCGACTTTCGCGCGACAGAAATCGGGGGCGTGGCCACCGGACAACCCGAAGGATTCGGAAAAACCGCAGAATTTAAAAAGCCATTTGTGTCGCAAGATCAAGCACTCACATTCACCAGAAAAAAGCAGGTGAACTCCAGCGGACCTCGGCGCAGCAGCGACACCTGGTGAATATCGGCGCACGGACCTTAGTGAATCCCAGCAGAACCCGAATCAGCGTCGGAGAACCCGCCGCTGGATCGCGACTGGACCGGGTAAGTAAATGTGCCCCTATATGTATGAAGACAGTAGGTGTGCAAATTTGATGTGTATATATACAGTGTGTATAAATGTATGGATTTGTAAATACTGTGTGTATATTCTGTATGAGTTTGTATATACTGTATGTATTGATGTATAAATGTGTACGAGTGCATAAATGCGTAAACCGTACATGTATATGAGTATTTAAAAATGAGTGTATGAGTTTAAAACTTTATGGGGGTCATTTACTAAGGGCCCGATTCACGTTTTCCCGACGCGTTACCCGAATATTTCCGATTAGCGTTGATTTTTTCTGAATTGCCCCGGGATTTTGGCGCACGCGATCGGATTGTGGTGCATCGGCGCCGGCATACACGCGGCGGAAATCGGGGGCCGTGGCCGTACGAAAACCCGATGGATTCGGAGAAACCGCCACATAAAAAAAAAAAGTGTTGCTGGACACGCACTTACCTTCACCAGGTATAGGATCGTGAACTCCGGCGGACCTCGGCGGACTTCAGCGCAGCAGCGACATCTGGTGGACGTCGGAGGAGCTGCCTTAGTGAATTACCAGAAGAACCAAATCCACCGCAGAGAACGCGCGGCTAAATCGCGAATGGGCCGGGTAAGTAAATCTGCCCCTTTGTGTGTGTGTGTAATACAAATTTGTGTACATGAGTGCGTAAATGTGTGTGATTGTATAAACGCAGAAATGCAGAAATCTGCTATGGGGCCCAAGCTCTCCTAGTTATGCCCTAGTATGTGTATGTTTCATGCAGACATAGGGGCACATTTACTTACCCGGTCCAGTCACGATCCAGCGGCGCGTTCTTCGACGCTGATTCGTGTCTGCCGTGATTCACTAAGGTTGTGCGCCCAATATCCAGCAGGTGTCGCTGCGGAGCCGAGGTCCGCCGGAGTTGACCTTCTTCTTCCCGTTGCATGTGTATGCTGAACTTGTGACACAAATTCCATAAGTTCCGCAGTTTTTCCGAATCCGTCAGGTTGTCCAATGGCCACGCCCCCCCCCCATTTCTGTCGCATGCGCCCAAATCCCGGGGCAATTGGGCGCAAATCGGAAATCGTCGGGAAACCCGATGAAAGTGCTCAATTCAGACCCTTAGTAAATGAGCCCCATAGAGGCCAACATTTATCAAAACTAGTGCAGTCTGTACTATGTGCAGTTTGTGTAGTGTTCCGGGTGGGACAGATTAGTCATGGTCTTCGTTAATCTGGCGTCCCCTGCACTGCTCCACAAGTCTGCACCATTTTTCCTGATGCACCTTTAACATAGAGAGTGCGACACAATTCTGTCATTGTAATAATAAATGTGGCACACAGTCCACCTCTTTATGTGCAGAATTTTGTGGCGCGGTTCTCCCAGTACAGCCACGTCACAAAACTGTCGCAGACACTTTAATAAATGTGGGTCAGAGTTTCCAGATTCCCAACAACTTGTGTCGGAAGACGAGGATGTGGACCATCCCAGGACATCCACCATGAGGAGGATGAAATTTGGTTTGACCAACAGAATCTTAGCCTTAGGCCAGTGGTGGCGAACCTATGGCATGGGTGCCACATGTGGCACTCAGAGCGCTCTCTATGGTGACCTGTGCCAGAGTTCACCAGACAGGACTCAAGGCCTCTTGTAGTCCCAGGCAGCCGAGGACCCTCGAAGGAGCTACAATGATAATCCGAAAACGTCTTCTCCTTCTTTCTTCTGTATTGGCGTCCTCAGGTGCTATTACAATTTAAACCTGTGACAGAGCAAGGAGTAATAAGTTACTGCTTAAATTGTCGCATTGGCGCTTCGCTAAAAATATGTGGGTTTTGGTTGTAGTTTGGGCACTCAGGGGGTCACTTACTAAGGTCCCGAATCGCTATTTTTCGTCGGGTTTCCTGAATATTACCCATTTGCGCCTTTTTTCCCTGAATTGCCCCGGGTTTTTGGCGCACGCGAACAGATTGTGTCACATCGGCACCAGCATGCATGCGACGGAAATCAGGGGGCGTGGCCGTCGCGCTTACCTGCACCCAGGATAGGATAGTGAACTCCGGCGAACTCCGGCGGACTTCACCGCAGCAGCAGCACCTGGTGGACATCGGGCGCACTACCTTAGTGAATCCCGGCCGGAACCGAATCTGCGTCAGAGAACCCGCCGTTGGATCGCGACTGGACCGGGTAAGTAAATGTGCCCCTCAGTGTCTAAAAGGTTTGCCATCACTGCCTTAGGCCATGTCTATATCCTTTCCTTGGCCGCAGTGCTGCATTTCATCAGATGCTGCACCACATGTTTTCACTTCACCCCCGGCAATCCGTTTTCTGAGGAAGGAAAAGTGAAATGAAGTGTAATAGTAGAAAAGAAGATAATTGGTGACCTGGAAGGTAGAGAAGACTCAGCGCCTGAGGCTCATGCGTGTGGAGGCTTGAATAGCTGAGCAGTGAAAAACAACACATCAGTAGACTGTGAGAAAGAGTATAGATGTCCAGATAAAAAAAATTATGTTTTTACATGATATTGCCTTATATTAGTGTTGAGTAAACCCAAACCCCCAAATTCCCATCCATATGGAACATGGCGGCTTTGGCACCAACATATGTCAGTGTTTGGTCTTCATGTTCAGGAAAACACTGAATGCTCATTGATTGACAGCTGAGCAGCCAATCAACAAGCTTTCAGCCCCCAAAGCAACCACAGCAATGCCCTACATGAACTTGGTTGTGATTGGCCCGGGAAGGACATGCGGTCGGAAACACAAAATCTGGAGCTGCTTAACTATCCGACGGATAGTTTTACCACCCAAATTAGTTTTTTTTTTTTTAAAGTGTTTATTTTTGGAATTTTTTTTTTAAACATTTATAAAGAACATAACAGCAATCAAACTTATGCCAAAAATACAGTATCATACATTGCATTGCAGCATCAGTATTGGCTTTATAATTATCACATTATAATCATAATTTGACACGTATGTTGTTGTTGGATGAGGCTCATACTACCTACACACTCTCACATCATGCATACAACTAAACACCATACATTCGCTCTCTCCCCCCATAACACATCAGGTAGGATCGGAGACAGTGGAGTCAAGAGTCAATACCCCTACACAGCAGTATGCGGGGTGCTGCACCACTTTGCCCAAATCAGGTCAAATTTTTGTGGACAACCTCTGTGTTGGTAGATCGTACGATAGTGGGGTACAAACTTGTTTATTAATAGGATCCAGCGCTTTATGGTGGGGGTGTCATGTTCTGTCCATGACATAACTACCTTATGTGCTCATTGATTATACCCACGAGGCAAACTTTGGGGGACAGAACTCGAGGCAGGTCAAATTGAGAGTGTAAAAATTCCATAACTGCGGCCCAGAATGGCTGAACCCTGCTGCAGGACCACACATAGTGAAGAAAGGACCCACTGGAAGCCTGACAGCGGAAGCAAGTGTCATCACCTATAACACCGATGCGGTGGAATTTTTCAGGGGTATAGTAGATACGATGAAGAAACTTTGTCTGGACCAGGAAGTCCCCAGCGCTCACAATGTTTTCAAAGAAGGATGATTCAACTTCTTTCCATTCCTCATCCAAGGGGTCTGAGATATCTTCCCTCCAACACAAGAGGGCCTTATCGAAGGGCCTTCTACGCGTGGACTGTAGAAGAGTGTAAGATTGGGTGAGCGGTCTAGAGAGCTCCGGGGCACTCAGTAGTTTTTCTAGGGGAGTAAACTCTACAGTCAGGCTAAGGGAACCAAACTGTGCCTGAAATGCATGGCGCAGCTGAAGGTAGTGGAAAGAAGCAATTGCCGGTAGACTAAATTGCTCACTTAGCTCAGTGAAAGAGAGAAACTCAGAAGTTGCAGACAGGAGCTGGCCAAGGAATTTAATTCCTGCACCGCCACACATTGTCCAACCAGGGAGGGAGATGAAGTGGACCAACCACGGGTTCAGCCAAGGAGGCGTTATCAGAGACAGAGGAGCAGGGGCAGCAGTTTGGACCAACCCCTGAGCCCATTGTCAGTTTACTGCAACCGCTCTGAACGGAATAAGGACAGATGTAGATGACTTGCATCTATACAGTAAGCTAGTGAGGGCTTCATATGATCCCAGGAGAGCCCCAGCCAGCGCAGTGGCAGCGTTTGATCTATCAATATCTATCCACCACCTACCATAGACTAATTGGGAGGCCAAGTATTACAGATACATGTCTGGAGCTGCCATGCCCCCCCCCCCCCTCTCTTTTGGAGCCTGCAACAGTTCCAGACTGAAACGAGGGGATTCCCCCCCTGCCAGTAAAATGCGAGTAACATGCTCTCAATGCGCTTAAATAGACTCCTTGGGAGTAAAACCAGACAGACATTAAAAAGATATAAGAATTTGGGGAGGAATATCATTTTATAGAGATTGATATGACCTAATAGGGAGAGTGGGACCAGAAGACCAGAGGCTCAAGGTTAAGTTCCGGGTAGGCACGGACATCTCTAGAGACCCAAACACCCAAATACTTAAAACTAGAGACTACCTGCAGGGGGATCAAGAAAGACATGGACGATATATTTATTTCAGATAGTGGGAGTAACACAGATTTGCTCCAGTTAACCCAAGAATAAGCCAAACCTGTCAATCAGGGATAAACGGGATAGTAGAGAGGACCCTACATCCTGCAAATAGACAATAGCATCATCTGCAAGGGCAAACAGGAGAGGGGACAGTGGGAAACCTTACCTTGTGCCCCTCCCCATAGAGAAGGGCCCAGAGACATCTAAGTTTGTTCTGATCCTGGCTTTGGGCTCATGATATAATAACTTTACTAAGGCCGTGAATCTAGGACCAATCCCTATTTTCGATAACAGAAGTCATAAGTAAGGCCACTCCACCGAATCGAATGCCTTAGAGGTGTCCAGTGATAGCACATAGCCAGGATCAGTAACATCCCCAGCAGCCGCTATATTCAAAAATAGCCTTTGAATATTGATGTCTGTGCTCTTTCCAGGCATAAAGCCAGTTTGACCCAAATTAGTTATTAAATAACATTCCCCTTGTGTCTACTTTATGTTTTAATAATGCAACGTCCCTGCCAATGCATGGGCAGAGGAGTAGTTGCGAATAAGCCCCTTGTACCATCCAGTACATATAGAGGTAATTGTGTAGCGGTAGATACTGCCTGGATAGGAACGGGTGAAGAATGTGGAATGTTTATCAACCAATGATGTTCCCTGACCAGGGATTAACTAAACCCTTAGTCAGGGGAGGAGTTAGCTCTCTTCAAACCCAGCTTCTGACAGAGAAGCACCACCTCAGAGCACTGGTCTCCTAGGCCTCAGCAACTCTACACTGAGTGACACAGGACAACCAGGACAAAGCTGCAGCTTCCAGCATTGGACACAGCTACATCCCAACCTGCCCCTGCATCCATCCAGGCTGGTGACCCAACTCCTGAGGTTCCTTCTCCAAGATCACTCCAGTACTGCCTTTGTACAGAATCGTTTGGCTCGTTGCTGCTGTTGGTTCGAATAAAGAACTGTAAGTTACTTTTATACACAACATTGCCTCCGTCTGGTCCCTGCTATGGCTTTATCACCATCACGGGCGCCCCCTCTATCTATCAGGGACACATACTACATTCCTGTTGTTGGTACCGATCCTCCGGCTGCTCCTGCTCCAGTTCCGGGACCTGCCCGACCACCTGTGAAGCCTGAGCCTGTTCCGCAGAAACAGCTTGCAGTACCGGCAACCCCGCAGCCACTAGGCAGAGGTGAGGCCCTCCGCCGCCATTTCAGAGTGCTGTCTCTGACCAGCGAAGCTGAGAGAAGGAGGCCCAGCGGTTCACTCCTCAACCTGCCAATTCCCAGGCGGTGACCCAAGTGAGTGCCCCATCTACTGTGATTGTTAGCACGGGTCCCATCACCATCCATGGGTCAGGCTGGTCCAGGGGAGTACCCCAGCCACCTCTCCAGCCGCAAGTGTGCCCGCATCTCAGGGATCCTCAGTGGAGGGAAATGATCCTGCGGATGAGCCCTATCTGGGGGCTCAGACAAAAGACCCTCATCATGCTGCGGCCTACCAGTGGGGTGATGACCCGGCCCCAGAAGATTTGGAGCTGGAGGAAGCTGCGTCACAGCCACAGGCTCCTATTTACTTGTTCTTGGACCCCTCAATGGTCCCAGTCTCTGTTGAACCCCCGGCTGGAACAGCCGACACCCCAGAGGACAGCGCCCCTCACCCTGAATGTCAGGAGGATGCTGAGGATGCTGCAATTCCTCAAGCTGCCACCAGGTGTCCCCAGCCAGCTCTTGTTGATTCTTCTGCACAGGATCCTGCTCTGATTCCGGATCCTGCTTTTGCTGAAATTGGAGATACAGAGTAACCTCTGATGGGATGTGGCCCTTAACAGGTACTGAACTGTATATATATATTGTATATTTCTTTTCTGCCACTCCCAGTTGGGCTGAGCATCCACATCTACCTTATAGAGCCAGAGACTATCCTGAGACTCTTCCCCCTATTTATTATTCAGTCAAGAGACTTTCCTTGAACTGCTCACTATTTTTATATGCTATGTTAGCATCAACCTCTGCTGATGCAGAGATCTCTACAAAGGACTCTGTCCCTCCACATCAAGAGGAGACCCTTTGTTCATCTGCACTTTTCCCACATCAAGGGCTGTGCCCAGAAGATGACCTTTGTTTCATAAGCCTTCTGAGAGACTTTTAGCCATCCACTACAGAGGAAAAGATGCTTCTGTGATATTTTGCACTTAATGGGGCAGATTTACTTACCCGGCCCATTCGCGATCCAGCAGAGCGTTCTCTTTAGGGGACCAGAGGTGTTCAACCTAGAAACACCTAGATGCCATACACATAGGTTAAGACCTTCAGATAGCAGGTAAAGTGTACTGTATGTATTGCATGTACTTAAATGTATTACTATTTGTCGCCAAGGAAGAAGAGTTTTTGAAAAAATAGTCAATCCTCGGTGCAAGGAGTGGATTACAGGACATGACACCACACCTTTCCCTACTATACAGTGGGTTTAAGGGCGCTAGCTACCCACTGTCACATGTGTATGTATTTTGTTTACTTAGTCCAACACCAACCCAGGTGCCTGTCTCCTCCCGTCTTCTCTCCTGGAGATGAACTCGCATCACACTCGCAACGCATGCTGCCGGGAACGCACGGCCCGAACGCTGCACACGGGGAGTGACCTGGATTTTGGTGCGAGCAGAGGCCCGAAGTAGAGATAGACGAGTCTGTCTCCAGACAGAACTGAGGTCCTGCACCAATTCTTCCACTGCAGGAACATCCGAGTGAACTGAGAGAGGGAGTGGTGGGTGTGTAATTCTTCCATAGACAACAAAGAATGGAGCTGCGCCAGCAGATTCTGAATTCAGAGAGTTATAGGAGAACTCTGCCCCGGGGAACAAAGTGGACCAGTCATCCTGACGGGCAGAGACAAAATGGCGAAGGTAGCAGACTAGAGTCTGGTTAACCCTTTCCACTTGACCATTGGACTGAGGGTGGTAAGCTGAAGAGAAATCCAACTTCACCTGTAGTTGACTGCAGAGAGAGAAACAAACTGGACTCCACGATCAGAGACGATGTGCAGAGGGAGACTATGCAACCAGAATATATGTTGGAAGAAGAGGCTGGCAAGACGTGGAGCAGATGGTAGACCTGGAAGAGGGACGAAATGAGACATCTTCGAAAACTGGTCTGTCAGCACCCAGATGACGGTATTGCCCGAGGAGGATGGAAGGTCCGTGACAAAGTCCATAGCTATATGTGACTGCGGGCGACTGGGTATCAGCAACGGAAGCAAGAGACCAGCCGGTTTTAGACGAGAAGGCTTATTACGAGCACAGGAGGTGCAGGATCCCAAAAAGTCCCGAACATCTTTGACCAAGTCAGGCCACCAGTAGTAGCGGAAAATGAGGGCCATGGAGTGTTGCATCCCAGGGTGCCCAGCCAGGCGGGAAGAATGTCCCCAAAACAAAATCCTCTTCCACAGAGCAGGTCGGACATACGTCGTGCCAGGGGGAAGCTGCCGAAGATCCACAGGAGCGGCTGCAACCAACTGTTCTGGAGAGATGATATGCTGAGGAACCGGTTCTTCTCCAAAAACATCTGAGGCACGGGAGATGGCATCAGCCTTGATATACTTCTCTGCAGGTCGGAAGTGGATCATCAAGTTGAAGCGGGAGAAGAATAGTGAACAACGGGCTTGCCTGGGGTTAAGACATTGGGCTGTCTGGAGGTACGAGAGGTTCTTATGATCTGTGTAAACACAGACTGGATAGCGAGCTCCCTCCAACAGATATCGCCATTCTTCAAGGGCAAGCTTGATAGACAAAAGTTCCTTATCTCCAATAGAGTAGTTCTTCTCTGCAGGAGAAAAAGTTTTGGAAAAGAAGCCACACGTGAGTGTTCGGCCCCTGGGCCCTTTCTGGGTAAGCACAGCCCCTGCACCAACAGAAGATGCGTCCACCTCCAGGATAAAAGGCTTCTCCATATCGGGTCTAGAGAGAACTGGAGCTGTGGCAAAGGTGGACTTTAACTTTGCAAAGGCCTCTTCAGCTGCTGGAGGCCAAAGGCATGGATTAGCGCCTTTCCTGGTGAGTGCCACAATGGGAGCGACTAGAGTAGAAAAATGTGGAATAAACTGTCGGTAGTAGTTTGCGAAGCCCCGGAACCTCTGAATAGCACGAAGGCCCTCTGGACGTTGCCACTACAGAACGGCAGATAATTTGGTAGGATCCACCTGGAGACCTTTGTCGGAGATGATGTAGCCAAGAAAAGGTATGGACGTTGATGGACGATTAGCCCAAAGGCGGGCAAGGACTTGCCGTACGTGAGACTGATGGGTCTGGAGAGAACACCAAGATGTCATCTAGGTAGACCACTACACAAGTATACAGAAGGTCTCTGAAGATGTCGTTGACAAACTCTTGGAAGACAGGTGGAGCGTTGCACAGTCCAAATGGCATCACAAGGTACTTGAAATGACCATCTCGGGTGTTAAATGCTGTCTTCTATTCATCTCCCTTGCGGATACGAATGAGATTGTAGGCCCCGCGAAGGTCCAGCTTAGAGAAAATCTTGGAACCGCGCAGGTGGTCAAACAGTTCTGTGATCAGTGGCAGAGGGTAGCGGTTTTTAATCATGATCTTATTAAGTCCACGATAATTAAGACAAGGACGCAAAAAGCCGGCCTTCTTGGTAACAAAGAAGAATCTTGCGTCAGCAGGAGAGGAGGACTTCCGTATGAAACCTCTTTGCAAGTTCTCCTGGATATACTCCAACATGGCTGTGGTCTAAGGAACGGAGAGTGGATACACCCGACCTCGGGGAGGAGAAGTACCCGGCAATAACTCAATAGAACAATCGTAGGGTCGATGCGGTGGCAAAGTCTGGACCCCAATGAAGGATCTCCCCTGTCATCCAGTTGAGACCAGGTGCATGGTGCTGCAGCCACGGTAGACCTAACAGGATAGAGACCCAGACATGGACAGAGGTAGCACATAAAAGGACAGTCTCTCCTTGTGCAACACACGACCTGCAAGAACAGAGGCTTGGTGCGGTACCGGACCGGGTCAGAGAGGATTTGGCCACTTACAGAGGAGATGACCAACGGCTTCTCGAGGCGAACCAGTGGGATGTGATGCCGGGAGACCAGAGCGGCATCCACAAAATTCCCTGCAGAACCGGAGTCCAAGAAAGCGGAGACTTGGATCTGGGGGCTGGCGCCAATGCTGAGAAGCACCGGAATCATCAGGCGTGGAGAAGCTTTGCAGACACCTAGGGATGCTTCTCCAAAGAACCCTAGGTGCTGGCATTTCCTGGATGCTGAGGACGGATAGGACAGGACCCGATGAAGTGCTCAGGACTAGCACAATAAAGGTAAAGGTTGCCCTGGCGTCTTCTGATGCGTTCCTGGGAAGAGAGTCTAGCTCTATCCACGTCCATAGGCTCCTCTTCATAAGGTACGACAACGGCTGGAGTGGTCTTTGGAAGGTTGGGGCCAGGCGAGGCAGGCATCGAGGATGAACTTGAGGTTGCTCGAGGCGTGACTCCTCAGCACACTCCCTAAATCGCACGTCTATCCGGGTGGCCAAGGTGATGAGACCACTCAGAGTTGACGGCAGATCACGAGCGGCCAGAGTGTCCTTCACATGAGAGGCGAGACCCTTTTTGAAAGCTGCAGACAGGGCCACGTCGTTCCAGGAAAGTTCCGAAGCCAGAGTGCGGAACTGGACTGCATACTCCCCCCTGGATGAATTCTCCTGACGTAAATTCAGCAAGGCAGACTTGGCTGAGGAGGCCCGGGCTGGTTCTTCGAGCACGGAGTGGAATTCAGACAGAAAGGCCGCAAGAGAAGCCGTAACTGGGTCGTTTCTGTCCCAAAGGGGAGTAGCCCAAGCCAGGGCTTTCCCGGAGAGAAGGCTGATTATAAAAGCCACCTTAGATCACTCCGTGATGAACTGGGACGGCATTAGTTTTATGTGCAGGGAGCACTGAGTAATGAAGCTCCTGCACATCTTGGAGTCGCCATGCTGGGCATGGACAGCCGTAGTCTGGATTCAGCAGCAGGAAGACAAGCTGGAGCAATAGAAACTGCAGGGACAGCCTCAAGAATTTGTTGCTGTTGCTGGTTAGCTAGTAATTGCTGCAGCATGGCGGTGACTTGTTCCAGCTGATCACGCTGTGCCGCCATCTGCCGGGACTGGTGGATCACTATGGTAGCGAGGTCTGGCTTGCTGGGAGATGGAACCTCGATGGGATCCATGGCCGGATCTTACTGTCAGGCTTGCAGGTGTGGATCCTCTGGACCACTGCAGACAATGACTCAAGCCACTACCTGGGACCGGAGTCTAAGTGGTACCCTGTTTTCACCAGAGCCCGCCGCAAGGTGGGTTATACAAGCTGCGGTGTGGTACCACCTTGTCGTTCCTCAGGCGTGACTTGTCTGCAGTGGCGGCCAAGGTTGAGGTACAGAGATGGTAGACAATCTCGTGGTCAAAGTCCAAGCACAAGGTCAGGGCAGGCGGCAGAGATGCAATCTCAGAGTCCGGTCCGGATTCAGCAACAGGAAGTCCAAGCAGAAGGGTGCGGGAACACAGCACACAGGACAGCAACACGGAGGAACACTGGTACACGGGAACACGGAGGAACTCAGGTAACATGGGAACACGGAGGGAGTCAGGAACGCAGGAGACACTGGAACGCAGGAGACACTGAAACGCAGGCAAATCACAACGGAGCTTTCTCTAAGGCTGTGAGGCACAAAGATAATATAGCCTCATGGGAAATGACCAGCGCCAATCAATGAAGCACTGGCCCTTTAAAGTTTATAAAGCTGCCGCGCGCGCCCTAAGGCACGGGGCCCGCACGCACACAGCGGGGAGAGGTAGGAAGCGCTGGTGCTGCGCCTGCGGGGAGCGAGAAGCACGGGTGAGCCCGCGACCCGCGATATGGGTCGCGGGACCACCCATGACATACCCCCAGCAGTGCTCAATACAAACTATGATAGGACACCTGCAGGACAGCACCTCCAAGGTATAGAGGGCAAGCTCTGGCCATTGTCCAGTTTACCAACCCAGAAATTGAACTGGGGGACCCCTCTTTCAATACCCAATGTCAGGCAGGTAGTGGACCCACTGAACCACCCCGGACAATGCCTGGGACTGTAGTCTAAGTAACACCCGGTTTTCACCAGAGCCTGCCACAAAGCCGGTAGGACTTGCTGCAGCATGGTACCACCGTGCGACTTTGTCCGCGGTGGCAGCCATGGCGAGGTACAGAAATGGAAGGCAGGATCGTGGTTGGGGACAAGGCTAGCGGCAAAGGTTCAGGGTCAGAGGCAAAGCAGAAGGGCTGGCAGCAGAGGAGCATAAACTGGAACAGGTACAGGGTCACAACGGGAGATCAATGCACAGGTACACGGCAAAGGAACATGCTTTCTTTAACGGCATAAAGCACGAAGATCCGGCAGGGGATCCTGGGAGAAGTTTGAGCATTTCCTGAAAAGGGCCAGCACCAAACAGCGGTGCGCTGGCCCTTTAAATCTTTGAGTGCCGGTGCGTGCTTGTCCCCACCTCCAATGGATGCTGGAGCTAGGACCTGAACGAGGACTGGTAAGTGCCGCGAGCGTGGCATCCGCGGGCAGCTTGCAGCACTGGTGAGCCTGCGACCCGCAATATGGGTCGCAGGAGCAGCCGTGACACCCAAGAGACTTGTCATTAGATACTCATCAACAATGTGAGTAACATTCAACGTAGCAGGGGGCCGTTGACAGGTGACTTACAGACTGCTGTGGACCGCACCTTGTGATGGAGAGATGGACATGTGTCCATGCCAACCCTCTCTTCCAAGATGCTGCTATTGCCGCTGCTACTTTGGCGACTTCCTCCTGCTTCTCATGGTGCCACTGAGACCTCAATGTCGGATGGAACTTTGTCAGTATTACCCCCACCATGTGCACTTATATACTCTCATTTTTATCATGCTTTAATGGTGGAAACAGGATGTTATGTTACCCTTAGAGTGGGGTCTAGCAGGGGAGCACTGTTGACTATGCGTTCAACTTGGCATTGAATGGAGCATGGAGGGGTTCATGTAAGTAAGGTTGTGCAGAGGCAAGGACAAGCTTTCTCAGTGGGAGGTGTCTAAGAGGGACTTAAGAGGGTTTTTTTGTACTTTACCTTTTTCACAATGTTTTCCATTGCGTGTAATTCTTTGGGCCTCAAGAAGAGAACAGTTTATTCCTGAAAAGTGTTGTCCACCCATTCTGATCAATAAAACCTACAACTTATAACACTTATTTGTTGAAACTTTGGATCCATATTCTGTCTTAATGGAGAAGAACATGGACGTCATAACTGCAGCATAAGAAGAGGGATGTGTTCTTGCCGACACAAGGCGGGGTTTATAGTGTGCCCGACCCCCCAACAGAGTGTAGAGGTCACCACCTGGAAAACGAGACTTCAGAACCAGCAAATCAAATGCTTTGGGGCTTTTGATTTTGTCGATGCAAGGACCTTGGGGTGCTGAGCTTTTTATCACCCTTAGACCTTCTGAAGTAGCTGAATGTGACCTTTGTGTGAGAAGAGTTGTTCCATATGAGGGGCCCCTATCTCCAGTGTTGCCCAGGGCCCCGCTGTGTCTAAAACCGTTACCACCTACACACTAGCTGGGAGGCTTATCAGATGGTTCTCTTGATTTATGGAAGAAGAAGAAGCCTTTAGGGTGAATTTTCTCTGTTTTTCACATGTAGGTATGTGACTGTTTTTTTAACATGTGATGACCACAGTTACCTGCTGTAAATCCGGATCTTCAGGAATTCCTCCATCGTTTCTCCCACTCTTTGTCCTCGGGTCAGTCCTCACACCTGTTCTCCTGACTATATAAGAAGCTGTAGCCTTCAGCTCCTGCAAATACAAGTTCAGCACCATGGCGAGTGTAGCTGCTATCGTGGCAAAGGACCAAGCTGCTTCTCTGGGGCTTGGAACCAATAAGAACCCAAAAAAATACTTAAACCAAGACTTTGAGGAGCTGAGAGCGCGGTGCTTGGCCGCAAGGTCCTTGTTTGAAGACCCCACGTTTCCTGCTGCTCAGTCGTCTCTAGGAAATAATGAACTAGGACCCGATTCTGACATTGTGCAAGGACTCGAATGGAAGAGACCCAAGGTGAGGAAGATGTCTACATAGTTGTGTTTTTATAAATAAATTTGAGATACAATCCACATCTGCAATCTGGTTTCCATTTTGCAGTTTCAGTTCTTCACCGTTAATAATGGATAAGTAACACATAGGGGCAGATTTACTTACCCGGTCCATTCGCGATCCAGCGGCGCGTTCTCTGCAGTGGATTCGGGTCCGGACGGGATTCATTAAGGCAGTTCCTCCGACGTCCACCAGGTGGCGCTGTTGCGCTGAAGTTCCCCGGAATGCACTCAAGTTCACCGGGCTATTCCTAGTGAAGGTAAGTGCAAGCTCCGCGACACTTTTTTTTTTAAATGCGGCGTTTTTTCCGAATCCGTCGGGTTATCGTTCGGCCACGCCCCCTGATATCCGTTGCGTGCATGCCAGAGCCGATGCGCCACAATCCCATCGCGTGCGCCAAAATCCCGGGGCAATACAGGGAAAATCAGCGCAAATCGGAAATATTCGGGTAACACGACGGGAAAATGCAAATCGGGCTCTTAGTAAATGACCCCCATAATTTTTTTTCCCATTGATTTCAATGAACTTGTAATAGTGTCCATAAGCGTCCATGGTTTCTTTTTACATTCGGCCTTCCATTATTGGTACAGATTCTTTTTCATCAGATAACAAAGGTCATAGGGCAAGGGTCATAAATGGAGATCGATTGTCCATCCTTATTCCAAATGTTACAATGTATCTGCCCTTATCTTACAGGAGATAAATCCAAATCCCCAATTTATTACTGAAGTGGTGTGTCGTGATGATGTCCTGCAAGGAATGCTGGGTAAGTGGTCACATACATAAATGTTTACTGGTCCTTCCTGCCCCCAATCCAAAGTATTATGATCATCTAATTGTATATACATGTGTTGGAGACATGTACATGAGTGTTAGATATACGAGTGTTGGAGACCAGTCAAGAGACTTTCCAATGATGACCCTTGTGAATGTGAAAGTTTTATATAAAAAACATTACATTGGGCATAAACAAAGTAACTAGGTATTTCTTTGTTGTGTAGGTCGTGTAACAGCTTTATGGCTGCTAAAAAAAATAAAAATAAGGGTGAAGGGGATGAATAGTGGTTCCTTCCTGCTCCCGGGTTCTGCTCAATCTGTCCCAGTCTATAGAGTAAAGCTGACAAGTAAATCTAAAACCTTATCCTATTGTCTCATACCTTCCATACAGATATTATTGCTGGTGATGCGACAATAGGATATGAATGGACACATCCTCACATCTACCGTTACCAGACTCTTTAGCCAATGCTCGTGTGCACTTTTTGGTCACCCGATATATTACGAGTCTCCTAAAGACAATGGTGATAATTGCATGGAGAGTCTCTGATTCTAATAGTTTTTTATCTCCTGACTTCCCAGTAACAGTAAATTATATTTTCTACAGGTGACTGCTGGTTTATATGTTCTATAGCGTCTCTGACTCTGAATAAAGAATGTCTCTACCGTGTCATCCCTAAAGAACAGAACTTTGACACCAACTACGCCGGGATCTTTCACTTTAAGGTAATGCACCATTTTGGAGAACTAGAATTAGACTGGATTTCTTACTCCAAATACTTTAATTAATTTAAAAAAGAAAAGTTTATCACCACTAGGGGGAGCTTATTGCACACAGTGATTGAGCTCCCCCTAGTGGTGCACAAAGTTAGTTAAAATATTGTAATTTGACCTTTGGAATACACACAAAAATTTAAGCAGTGTAACTGTGCGAACTTTTGATCACTTTGTATTAAAAATTTCATGTGATGCAAATTGGCGAAAATGCTGTGATTCAGGCATTTGGGTGGCATTTACCATTTCGTTTTTCACCATGTTTTTTGTATCTTGATAGATTTGTCATTTTGGGTTGTGGCAATACCTAAGATGTTTATGATTTCATTTTTTGATTTAGGGGGGTGATTTGAATTATTTTTTTAATTTTTTTTACTGTATTTTTGTACCCCCTAGGGTACTTGGACCCAAGGGGGTCTGATCACTCCCACCATATACTGCAATACTACAGTTTTGCAGTATAGGGGGATTTTGCAGTACTTCTGTATCGATCCGTTACTAACAGACGGTTGGGTAGAAATTGCAGATGAGATGCTTAATAATACACAACCAGAAAAGTTGTGACCACGACAAGACTGTGGGTGTAACAATAGCACCTTCACCTTTGTGTTGACCTATAACCTGTCGCCCCCAGTTCTGGCAGTACGGTGAGTGGGTGGATGTCGTGGTGGATGATCGTCTGCCTTATAAGAATGGGAAGCTGGTGTTTGACAAGTCTGCCACTAGGAATGTGTTCTGGAGCGCCCTGCTGGAGAAGGCCTACGCCAAGTGAGTGACCAGATGATCAGATCTGAGCCTGGGACCACCCAATGATCTCATGTAAAAGGGTAAAGTCATCCGTGTCCACCATAGCAGATGTCAAGTCCTTTGTAAGAATATTTCCAAGTAGAGCAGAGGAGGTAGTACTGTCTGTACTGACACTGTTAGGAGAGGTATTTGCGGAAGCAATAATATTCTATCTTCATAATTTTTTGGTGAAGACAAGGAGCTAGTACTATCTGTTTATATGTTATTTACATGAAAAAACAGGAAGGTGGTAGTATCTTTATCTAAATGTTTTGCAGGACATTACAAGGAGTCAGTACTATCTGTACCTATACCATTTACAAGAGCCGGTGCTCTACATTACTTTCAATGAGTATTTAGTACTATCTGCATCCAGGGGCGTTGAGGGAGTTCAGAGGGTGCGGTTGCAATTGGGCCCAAGAGGCTTAGAAGGCCCATAAGGTTTAATTTTCCCATACGAGAAGACTAGTACTATAAAGCAAAGATTAAAGGTATGCCACTGTCTGCATCTACAGATATAGACAGTGAGGTAGTAATATCTATACTATTTACAGGAGCCGGTACTCTGTATAAATACATTACATGTAGAGAGTGACAAGGAGGTAGTACTATCTGTACCTATACTATTTACAGGAGCCGGTACTCTGTATAAATACATTACATCTAGAGAGTGACAAGGAGGTAGTACTATCTGTACCTATACTATTTACAGGAGCCCGTAATCTGTGTAATTACATGGTTTGTACCTACACAAGTTACAGGGACAGAAATTTTTGCATAGTACATGCACAATAAACGGTAGAGTTTACTCTAGTAATATGTATGTAGCATGCTGTACATTAGATGAGACCTGTCACAGGTGCACCCGTTTCCCTCTCTGTGAACCACACACCCCCGGCTTCACTCACCTCTCCGCATTCCTGCTCCCATCCTGGCTGCCCAGCGTGCACATCGCCGCCTCCTAGGGCACGCACGCCGGCATTGGTGAATTTAAAGAGCCAGCGCACCGCTGATTGGTCCTGGCCATTTCCAGCATATGAATAAAAGCCGGCCTCTCCCAGCATTCACCGCTGGATCTTTGTGCCCAGTGCCTCAGAGAAAGCTGTTCCATACGATTTACTGTGGTTCTGATTCCTTGTTGTGACCCTGGTTCCGTTATTGACTCAGATCCCGTGCTGCCTGTCCTGACCTTCTGCTACGTCCCTGACTCCAATCCTGTGCTGCCTGTCTTGACCTCCTGCCTGTTCGCGACCACATGTTTGCCTTACGGTTTTGTACTTTGCTTGGCCGCCACCGCAGACAAAGTCGCGCCTGTGGAACAACCTGGTGGTACCACGCCGCAACAAGTCCAACCTGCTTTGCGGCTGCTCTGGTGAAAATCTTCTGCGGTGGTATAGAGGCTCCACTACCACAGACATGATAATTCAGGAACAATCTTTAACTTTAACAATGATTCAAGCCATTGTAGACTCAATTATGAGGACAGTGTCACGTCAGCCATCCTGTTCTTGACTATTTTAGTTGAGCTATTGACCCCAGTCGGCCTTTTATTGATAAACTGGTTTATAGAATCGTTGTGATGCGCAATCAAGTCTTCCATTATGTAATTGTAATTTACCCCATGAACTATTTCATTCATAGTTGGTAATAATGATGTATTGAAATTGACCTTCTAGATTGGGTTTAAATACGTCCCCTTGCTTTGGGTGTGAGAGCTGCATTTGGGCAATTTTTTTGTTTGTCCGTTTCCATCGTAACCCAATGTTTTTATAAATAACAAGGAAGAAATCCTCCGGCACCGAGTCTCTTCAATAACAATTCAAAACTTTATTAAAGCATAACAAAATGATACATGCTAAATAATAAAATCACATGTTTTGAGCTATTCGCTCTTGACCATAGTCTTAGCGAGATCGCAAAATGCGTCAGTCTACGATTTTATTATGGTCCAATAAAGTATTGAATTGTTACTGAAGAAACTTGGTGTCGGATGATTTCTTCCTTGTTCTTGCCGTATCCGGTGATCCTTCCATGTTTCTTTGTTTTTTTGCCAATGGTTTTTTGAGATGGTAAAATCTATGTAAGGTGGCCAGCACATGACCCTATTTTCATATTTTCCTCATGCACTCCCAGGTTGAATGGGACCTATGAAGCTCTCTCTGGGGGTATATCATTAGAAGCTCTGGAGGACTTCACCGGTGGGATTGGAGAATTCTACTTTTCATTTAATCCTCCGCAGAATTTATTTGAAATCATTCAAAACTCCTTGAAACGAGGATCACTGGTCGCCTGTGCCACCGTAAGTCTATTAGAGTTATATATTCGAGCCACCACTTACCGTATATAGGGACATCAAGGCCCAGATTGTGAGGAGTACAGATGTTCTGGTTACATGGGAGCGTATAACCTGCTGATGTAGAAGAAGGAACTGGAAAGTACTGGCACCAAGGCTGTAAGCATTATCCAGTGAGCTTTCATATCCACAATAGGAAGGTCCCTGACTTCCCCATGTTCCGCATTCACTTCTATTGGATGTCGGAGACGACCATCCTGGGAGTCCTATAGAAGTGAATGGGGTCACAACTGAGCATCTCACAACCAGCTCTGAATGACAAGAAATAATTGATGGAACTCATGACATGATCCGGTTTCTAGTCACTGAGAAGATTCATATTTTCACAGCAATCAGCAACTGGGAAAGAGGATATTGACAG
This sequence comes from Engystomops pustulosus, assembly GCF_040894005.1. Lineage (NCBI taxonomy): Eukaryota > Metazoa > Chordata > Amphibia > Anura > Leptodactylidae > Engystomops > Engystomops pustulosus. The sequence continues at coordinate 12,159,212 of NC_092413.1, forward strand.
ACACAATGTGGTGAAGAACCATGCGTATACCCTGTCCGGAGCAGAAGAGGTAATATATATATATATACTGGACATAGGACTGGGTTATAAGGACCAAACACAAATAATCTTTGGATTCTCAATTGTCATGAACAGGTCTCCTATCGCGGTGAAAAAGTCCAACTTGTGAGGGTGAGGAATCCATGGGGGTGTAAAGAGTGGAACGGACCCTGGAGTGATAAGTAAGTGGAGACCTGATCTGCATGTTATATAGAGCAGGATGAGCTGAACAGATTAAACAAAATGTCATATCTGCAGGTAGTATGTAATAGAGCAGGAGGATCTGAGCAAATTGTCCTACATGCAGGCAGCATATAAATGGATATACAGAACTTATAAAGAACTATACAGAATAATTTTGGTTTTTTTTCCCCCCTCCCACAGGTCACCAGAATGGGATGAAGTGGACAAAACAGTAAGAGACAGTCTTAGAGTTGTTGCTGAGGACGGCGAAACCTGGTGAGTACATTCTGTTTTCTGCAACTAGCCTCACTGGGGTAAAAGCCATATTGGGCTATTAGGAAAAAAGGAAGCCCCAGTTGGGAGTATTTGGAAAGAGGGACACTCCACTGTGAGTACAAGGAAAGAGGGAAGCCCCATCGGGAGTATCAGTATGAGAAAGCCCGGGTTGTAAGTAGTAGGAAAGAGTGTCACCCTGTTGGAAGAGGTAGGAAAGAGGGAAACCCCATTAGGAGTATGAGTAGGATGGAGTATGACACCTCGTTGGGAGTACCGGTAAAGAGTGAAGCTTCGTTGGGAGTACCAGGAAAGAGTGAAGCTTCGTTGGGAGTACCGGTAAAGAGTGAAGCTTCGTTGGGAGTACCAGGAAAGAGTGAAGCTTCGTTGGGAGTACCAGGAAAGAGTGAAGCTTCGTTGGGAGTACCAGGAAAGAGTGAAGCTTAGTTGGGAGTACCCGGAAAGAGTGAAGCTTTGTTGGGAGTACTGGGAAAGAGTGCAGCTTCGTTGGGAGTACTGGGAAAGAGTGAAGCTTCGTTGGGAGTACTGGGAAAGAGTGAAGCTTTGTGGGAATACCCGGAAAGAGTGAAGCTTCGTTGGGAGTACCAGGAAAGAGTGAAGCTTCGTTGGGAGTACGCGGAAAGAGTGAAGTTTCGTTGAGAGTACCAGGAAAAAGTGAAGATTCGTTGGGAGTACCCGGAAAGAGTGAAGCTTCATTGGGAGTACCAGGAAAGAGTGAAGCTTCGTTGAGAGTACTGGTAAAGAGTGAAGCTTCGCTGGGAGTACCGGGAAGAGTGAAGCTTCGTTGGGAGTACCGGGAAAGAGTGAAGCTTCGTTGGGAGTACCGGGAAAGAGTTAAGCTTCGTTGGGAGTACGGGGAAAGAGTGATGCTTCGTTGGGAGTATGGGGAAAGAGTGATGCTTCGTTGGGAGTATGGGGAAAGAGTGAAGCTTCGTTGGGAGTATGGGGAAAGAGTGAAGCTTCGTTGGGAGTACTTGGAAAGAGTGAAGCTTTGTTGGGAGTACCCGGAAAGAGTGAAGCTTCGTTGGGAGTACCGGGAAAGAGTGATGCTTCGTTGGGAGTATGGGGAAAGAGTGAAGATTCGTTAAGAGTACTGGTAAAGAGTGAAGCTTCGCTGGGAGTACCGGGAAAGAGTGAAGCTTCGTTGGGAGTATGGGGAAAGAGTGAAGCTTCGTTGGGAGTACTTGGAAAGAGTGAAGCTTTGTTGGGAGTACCCGGAAAGAGTGAAGCTTCGTTGGGAGTACCGAGAAAGAGGGAAGCTTCGTGTGAGTAGCGGGGGGAAGGAAGGTCTCTATGGAATATTGGGAAAGACAGAGAAGGAAAGCAATGAGGAAAGAGAGAAGCTGTGAGCAATGGGGAAAGGAGCAAATGGTTCTTGTATGACATTCAGGGGAATATGGATTCCTGCTGTAGTTCCTGCTGAAAGGAGGCAAATATTTAGCGACTGAATGGGATCCACTAAGAAGTTTTTTTCTATCCTGTATTTTCTTTAGGATACCACTTCCTTCCTTTTTGATTGAATATTGTCGAGTGGATATATGTCATCTTCATCCAGACGACATTTGCAGCAGTGAAAATCTAACCTGGAGCCTGTCCGAATTCTCAGGTTCCTGGAAATTTGGATCCACTGCTGGAGGCTGCACAAACTACCGTAAGAGAAGCCGTATTCTGTAGTTGAGGAATCCTGGTGAAATATGTAAAAAATTTTTACTTTTAATTTCTTTGTTTCAAAAATAGCAACATTCTGGACCAATCCTCAGTTCCATATCACACTAGAGGAACCTGATGTGGACCAACCGGATGGCGCTGAGACACCTCTGTCCACAGTCATTGTGAGCCTAATGCAGAAAGATGGTAGAAGAAAGAAGATTTATGGAGAGAAGTCATTGAGCATTGGCTTCACTATCTACGAGGTAAGAATCAGAATGATGTATAATGTATATACACAGCCAAGAGGTGGAATCATATTCACATCACATAGTTACTACAGATTATTTTATATACTGTTAGAGATGAGCGAGTATACTCGTCCGAGCTTGATGCTTGTTCGAGTATTAGCGTACTTGGAACGGCTCGTTGCTCGGACGAGTATTTCCCCTGCTCGAGATTGAGCATTTAATTTAGAAAAGACAGTGAAGAACAGTGGAGAATACAATTAAAACACAGGATCATTTAAGTGAAGAACACATTGCGGATGTTCACGTACATCTGCTAACTTATCCGAAGACACGAGCGCCGAACGGTGTTCTTCACAATAGTATATGAAGAACAATATGGGGCAGATTTACTTACCCGGTCCGTTCGCGATCCAGCGGCGCGTTCTCTGCGGTGGATTCGGGTCCGGCCGGGATTCATCAAGGTAGTTCCTCCGACGTCCACCAGGTGGCGCTGCTGCGCTGAAGAGCATCTGAACGCACTCGAGTTCACCGGGCCGGACCAAGTGAAGGTAAGCGCGTCCCAAGTGACTTTTATTGTTTTAAATGCAGCTGTTTTTCTGAATCCGTCGGGTTTTCGCTCGGCCACACTCCCCCATTTCTGTTGTGTGCATGCCGGCGCCGATGCGCCACAATCCCATCACGTGCGCCAAAATCCCGGTGCAATACAGGGAAAATCGGCGCAAATCGGAAATATTCGGGTAACACGTCGGGAAAACGCAAATCGGGCCCTTAGTAAATGACCCCCAATGTGTGAAGAACACATTGCAGATGTATGGAAACATCTGCAATGTGTTCTTCACACATATTGTTCTTCATATACTATTGTGAAGAACACCGTTCGGCACGCGTGTCTTCATATAAGTTAGACGATGTACGGAAACATCTGCAATGTGTTCTTCACTGTGTTCTTTCAATGTGCTCTTTCAGTGAAAACATCTGCAAACATCTGCAATGTGTTCTTCTTCAGTGTTCTTCTTTCAATGTGTTCTTTCAGTGAAAAATGCTCGAGTCTCCCATTGACTTCAATGGGGCTCGTTATTCGAGACGAGCACTCAAGCATCGGGAAAAGTTCATCTCGAATAACGAGTACCCGAGCATTTTAGTGCTCGCTCATCTCTAATGCTGGTCCATTCTAAGATAAATGTGTTGCTGTAGTAAAGCAGTTTGTCCACTACACGGGGAAGGGCGCTGTTCTTCTGTCTCTATTCTATTTGTTAATTCTGGTGTTCGGGGCATCTGGAATGAGCTGATTAGTAAAGGCGCTAAGTGTCGGACCCCATTCATAAGATAATGATGATCCATTGTATACGTGTTCCTGTCCCCCCCTGATAATATATATCCGTCCTCTATAGACTCCTTATAATGGTGTCTGCCAGATAATACATATAGAGCAGTGGTAGGGGATAGTAGTCTGTGCACACATTGTAATATATGTTGTCTGGGATCTCTATATGGAGACCTAGACAAGGCTCGTTACTGGAGACTGATATCAGGTTATATAACTATTCTACTTTTCTCTTTTGCAGGCCCCCAAAGAGGTACGTAGGCTTATTGAAGACCTTGGAGGCGCCTACCACATTCTCTACTATTATATCTATTACTTGTGTATCCGTACTGTACTATGCCATTACACTGTGGACACAATAGGGAAGTATCTGGACCATTGTATTACATAGCTCCAAATCATCTACACAGAGGATTGTTTGATTTCTTTTCACCACTGATATATTTTATCCCCAATCCGAAGTCATCGGACCCCATTGATCATGAGAAATTGGGATCATAAGCAGGGCTGGTGTAAGGTGTTGGCAAACTGGGCATTTTCCCTGGGCCCCCTGTCTTAAAGGGGGCCCCTGCATGTGGACTTTTGTGGGCAGATGATGTATTGCTCCTTGGTTGAATGTCCGGGTGAAGATGCTTATCATCTATCTATCTCATATCTATCTATCTAGGAACAAGTTACATTGGTGAGATTATCCCTATAATATATACTGTGTTGCTATTTCAATCTGGAGAATATATTTGCCAAGTCTTTGAGGGATGTCCCAAGGAGGAGGAAAAAGTTATTAGAAGTGCCCTTACCATCACAACCTCCTCCTCTTGTCAATGAGCCCCTCCTCCCCAATTCATCAGGACCACTCCCCTTTTATTGTATCGGCAGAACTAGGTAGATTTCCTGACCCTTCCAGTTGTCTTTCTCTGGGAGGCTCCTTTACATTCCGAAAGTGTCAATTATGAATTGTCACATTTCTCTGTTTTTAGATGCCACATAATTTCCATCTGGGCCATGAATTCTTCATGAAATACAGAGCTGTTGCTCATACAGATTCCTTCATAAACCTACGCGAAGTGTTCGGACGTTTCCAGCTTCCGATTGGCAACTACGTGATTGTCCCTTCGACTTTTGAGCCTTTTAAAGAGGGTGAATTCTTGCTCCGTGTCTACACAGAGAAGAAAGCTAAGGCTCTGTAAGTAAGAGTTTTGGTAGTCGGCTGCTTGGGGCGCGGTTCTCCGGGGCGACTGCTCCATGCAAGTCCCTGCAGCTGCCACTTCTGAAATGCACATTTATGACGGCTCAGACTGGAAATCATTAGATGAGGTCCAGCACTTCTGACACATTGGGGGACATTTATCACACGCTGGCACTGGTATATGATGAAATTCCCACCCCTCCGGATACATCTGGAAGCTCCGGCCTGCTGATGTATCCGGCAGGTGACTTGCGCTGGCGTATAATCCTACTCCGGTTCCTGTCTGACGTAGGAATTGCACTATAACCTGCGACCTTTCAGTCATACATTCCTGACCTGCGTCGGCTCAGGGCTCGTCCCCAAGAAACAGGGATAAATGTCCTCCATTGCAAAGAAGAAATGACTTACGTTTGACTATAGTTGTGTAGATTATCAATCTTTCTTCTTAATTCTATTTATTTAATTAGTCTAATTATTTTAATTTTTTATAATTGAAGTATTTTATGCATTTGTTGATAACATGGTTACCAGTATCATCTCCATGCCGATGCCTTGGGGTTGTGCCGGACACGGACCTCTCCTTTGCACCGTATATCCAATCACTTGTTCACTCTTGCCGGATGTATCTCAGAAACGTCTCCACAATCCGCCCATTTCTTACAATTGAAACCTCTAAAACGCTAATGGTTGCTCCGCTTCCCTCTCCTCTAGACTACTGTAACTCCTTACTAATCGTCTTCCACTCACTAAACTCTCTCCTCTCCTCTAATCTAATGTAGCAGCCAGGCTCGTCTTTCAGACCAGAAGCTACACAGATGCCTCCAGTCTGTGCCAGTCACTGCACTGGTTGCCCTTTTCCTTACAGTTTAAATTAATCACCCTCATCCACAAAGCTCTGCACAACGCTGCACCTTCCCACCTCTCTTCTCTCATCTCAGTCTACCGTCCAACCCGTGCTCTTCGATCTGCCAGTGATCTTAGATTAATCTCTACCTCAATTCATATCTCTCACTCACCTCTCCAGGACCAAATCTGTAAAGTGCAACAGAATTGGCTGTAGCTATATAAATGAAGATCATTATTATTATTATTATATTTATTGCATATTTTTGTATTGTAGAGAACTGGGGTACGAGGTGCACGCTGCCATTTATGAGGTAAGACATGAGTTTTGGGGACCATCACCCCCATTATTACAGAAGATAGAATGATGAAAGAAAACTGATACAATAAGGGGCAACAAGTGTAGCGAACCCTAGAGGAAGGGGTTGAATCAAACCCAGCCCCCGCCTACCATGTACTATTCATCTACTGTATAATATTTGTGTCATCTTACGTGGCAGGGGGGGTGTTTGGACTCCTAAGGCCACTAGCGCCCCCTATACCTACCCCCCGTCTTGTGTCTATGAATGTTTGTGCTGATTCTTCCTCTTCTTTTACCCCCTGCAGCCTGCAATAAATGCAAATCCGGACGCAGCCATTCTGAATGGGGCAGCACCGTCACATGAGGAGGTAACTGATATGTCCTGTGTGGGCCACCATCATACGGGTGTAATATGGGCACATATTGGGCATCCATGTGTAATGTCCCACTCTAACCCCTTAATGACTTGGTTCATTGTTGTTTTTGAGTTTCCGTTTTTTGCTCCCTACATTTAAAAATCCATATTTTTTTTTATTTTTCCATGTCCAGAGACGTTTGGGCTTTTTTCTTTGAAATATTCCTTGCTGTGTACTGGGAAGTGGAAAAAAAATTCCAAATGTGGTGAAATTGGCAAAATTGTAGGTTCTGTCTTTACGCCTTTCACTTTTAGTTCCAAATGAGACCTTCCCTTTATTCCTTGGGTTGGTAGTATTATGGAAATACCAAATATCAGTACAGGCGGTCCCCTACTTAAGAAAACCTGACTTACAGATGACCCCTAGTTACAAACGGACCTCTGGATATTGGTAATTACTGTACTTTATCTTTAGGCAGGGCTGGATTAAGATTGGTGGGGGCCCCTGGGCGCAAAACCTGGTGGGGGCCCCTCTACAGAATATAGCCAGACAGGGTACACATTTAGCATCCATAGAATAGGTAGGGTCCCCCCTTAGTCAGTAATCCATGTAAGACACGTTTCCCCCTTAGGCATCATGCACAAAAATGTAAATGGGTCCATGATCGCACAATTTGACATGTCTACAGCCCCCAGTAATATATAAATGTACATTCCACAGTAATTATTGTATACATTCCCCCAGTAATTAATAGATATACAGTCTCTTGTAATAATATATACATCCCCCAGCATTAGATATAAAGCCCCCAGTAATTAATAGATTCAACCCAGAGTAATTCATAAACATACATCCCTCAGTAATTAATATATACAGTCCCCAAGATATATATATATACAGTCCCCAAGAGATATATATATATAGCCTGCTGTTATTTATACAGCCCTCTTGTGATATATAAAGCCCCCACAGTTATAATTACAGCCCCCCAGTTATACATACAGCCCCCCAATAGTATAAAGCACCCCCCTATGAATATACAGCCCCCAGTTATACCTACAGCCCCCCATAAATATAGAGACCCCCCAGTTATACATAAACCCCTAATAATATGCAGCATGCCCCCCATGAATAAACAGCCCAAGTCATACATACAGTCCCCGAATGATATACAGTAGCCTCCCATGAATGTACAGACCCCCAATAATATGCAGCAGTCCTCCAATAAACAGCACCCCCCACATGAATATACAGTAGCCTCCCATGAATATACAATAGCCTCCCATGAATATACAGCCCAGCAGTTATAAATACAGCGCCCCATAATTCATAACAAGTCCCCAGTAAAATAATAAATCTGTACTCACCTCCCGTTCCCACGATGCACGGCGACCTCCTGCTCCTCTTTCGGGATGCCGCCAGTACATGTGTTACTATGGCAGCCGCCATAAAACACAGCGCACGGGATATCTGCATCCTCCTGCAGACGTCACACTCCACGCCGCCCGTACAGCAAAGCTGACATCCTGTGCGCTGTGTTTTATGGCGGCTGCCATAGTAACACATGTACTGGCAGCCGCCGCTACCGTGCGGCAAGCGGTATAAATATCGGAGCACCGAGTGGGCGATTCCGGGCAATGGGACCGCCCGAATCGCCACACTTGGTGGGGGCCCATTTTAGGGGGTGAAGTGGTGGGGGCCCCGGAGCACTCGCCCCGTGCGCCCCCCCTTTAATCCGGCTCTGTCTTTAGGCTACAATAATCAGCTATAACAGTTCTCACAGGCGTCTGTAATGAAGCTTTATTGTTACTCCCGGTTCTTATGAGAATCCAACATTTTTTAAATCCAATTGTCACAGAGACCAAAAAAATTCTGGCTGGGATTACAATTATAAAATATACAGTTCCAACTTACATACAAATTTTTGCCATATTCTGACACCAATACCTGTAGACTACATCGCACAGATATGTGTACGATCTCATTTTTTGCGAGACATCATGATGTTTTCAATGCTACAATTTTGGGGATTGTGATCACTTTTTATTGAGCTTTTATTAAGAGTTGCAAAATGGCATTTGTTTTTACAAACTCCTCTCTGCTTCTCTCCCGCACCCCAGCATGAGAATGACCCCCACAGCAGAGCCCAGGTGTGTGACACCCAGCACCCAGTGACCTCCTCAGCAGTGGCTTTCTCCTGGAGGTGATCCCCCAGTGCTGGTCTCCTACTGCCCCCCTGTAATTCTGCCCAGTATCCTCCTCAGACACCAGTGTGGTCATCCTGCTACACGGGACACTTCTCTGTCCTGTCTACAGCTCCCACTCACTTCTCTTCTATCCTGCTACACAGGGACACTTCTCTGTACTGTCTGCAGCTCCCACTCATTCCTCTTCTATCCTGCTACACGGGAGACACTTCTCTGTCCTGTCTACAGCTCCCACTCACTCCTCTTCTATCCTGCTACACAGGGACACTTCTCTGTACTGTCTGCAGCTCCCACTCACTTCTCTTCTATCCTGCTACATGGGGGACACTTCTCTGTCCTGTCTGCAGCTCCCACTTACTTCTCTTCTATCCTGCTACATGGGACACTTCTCTGTCCTGTCTGCAGCTCCCACACACTTCTCTTCTATCGTGCTACACGAGGGACATTTCTCTGTCCTGTCTGCAGCTCCCACTCACTTCTCTTCTATCCTGCTACATTGGACACTTCTCTGTCCTGTCTGCAGCTCCCACTCATTCCTCTTCTATCCTGCTACACGGGAGACACTTCTCTGTCCTGTCTACAGCTCCCACTCACTTCTCTTCTATCCTGCTACACAGGGACACTTCTCTGTACTGTCTGCAGCTCCCACTCACTTCTCTTCTATCCTGCTACATGGGGGACACTTCTCTGTCCTGTCTGCAGCTCCCACTCACTTCTCTTCTATCCTGCTACATGGGACACTTCTCTGTCCTGTCTGCAGCTCCCACACACTTCTCTTCTATCGTGCTACACGAGGGACATTTCTCTGTCCTGTCTGCAGCTCCCACTCACTTCTCTTCTATCCTGCTACATTGGACACTTCTCTGTCCTGTCTGCAGGTCCCACTCACTTCTCTTCTATCCTGCTACATGGGACACTTCTCTGTAGTATCTGCAGCTCCCACTCACTTCTCTTCTATGCGTCTACACAGGGGACACTTCTCTGTACTGTCTACAGCTCCCACTCATTCCTCTTCTATCCTGCTACACGGGGGACACTTCTCTGTCCTGTCTACAGCTCCCACTCACTTCTCTTCTATCCTGCTACACAGGGACACTTTTCTGTACTGTCTGCAGCTCCCACTCACTTCTCTTCTATCCTGCTACACGGGGGACACTTCTCTGTCCTGTCTGCAGCTCCCACTCACTTCTCTTCTATCCTGATACATGGGACACTTCTCTGTCCTGTCTGCAGCTCCCACTCACTTCTCTTCTATCCTGCTACATGGGACACTTCTCTGTCCTGTCTGCTGCTCCCACTCCTCTTCTATCCTGCTATACAGGACACTTCTCTGTAGTATCTGCAAAATCCTGCAAACTTCTCTTCTCTCCTGCTTTGAGCTGAGGCTTCTGCATATTGTTTTGTAACTAGAAGGTCATGACCTGAGGCTTCAGGTTTTGTCTGTAGTGTCTGTAGTGTAATCACTGGCTGAGCTCTGCTGCTGGGGATGAGCTGCTCTGCACAAGAGCTCAGTGCTGGGGGACATTTATCACACTCTGCTGCCTCTCATTTTACGCCTCCTTTAGGCCGGAATGTTTTTGCGCCTGAATGAAAAGTCGCTAATGATGACTGATTATTAGGTGCAGCAAAACATCTGGATTGGAAGGATAAATGAGGGAAACCTGGTGACTTTTGCTGCGTGGCTCGTTGCTGTTTAGTCGCAAAACTGGCGCAAAAACAACAGAAAAAACAAGTGATAAATCTGGACCTTGATGTTTTAATGGATGTCATATCTGTAATTATTCCTGTGTCATTACAAACTCCACACCAATAATCATAATATTTATTTACATTTTATTATAGAAAGATGAATTCACTGCCAGGGATCTCAGAGATGTCCTAAATGATTTGTTATCCAAACGTAAGATTTATCTATCTATCTATCTCATATCTATCTATCTATCTATCTATCTCATATCTATCTATCTATCTATCTATCTATCTATCTATCTCCTATCTATCTATCTATCTATCTATCTATCTCATATCTATCTATCTATCTATCTATCTCATATCTATCTATCTATCTATCTATCTATCTATCTCATATCTATCTATCTATCTATCTATCTCATATCTATCTATCTCATATCTGTCTATCTCCTACCTATCTATCTATCTATCTATCTATCTATCTATCTCATATCTATCTCATATTTATCTATCTATCTCATATCTATCTATCTCATATTTATCTATCTATCTCATATCTATCTATCTCATATCTATCTTCTATCTATCTATCTATCTATCTATCTCATATCTATCTATCTCCTATCTATCTATCTATCTATCTATCTCATATCTATCTATCTACCTATCTATCTATCTCCTATCTATCTATCTATCTCATATCTATCTATCTATCTATCTCCTATCTATCTATCTCATATCTATCTATCTATCTATCTATCTATCTCATTTCTATCTATCTATCTATCTATCTATCTATCTATCTATCTCTATCTATCTATCTATCTATCTCATATCTATCTATCTATCTATCTATCTATCTATCTATCTATCTATCTATCTATCTATCTATCTATCTATCTCATATCTATCTATCTATCTATCTATCTCATATCTATCTATCTCATATCTATCTATCTCATATCTATCTATCTCCTATCTATCTCTCTATCTATCTATCTATCTATCTATCTATCTCATATCTATCTATCTATCTATCTCCTATCTATCTATCTATCTATCTATCTCATATCTATCTATCTATCTCATATCTATCTATCTCATATCTATCTATCTATCTATCTCATATCTATCTATCTATCTCATATCTATCTATCTCATATCTATCTATCTATCTATCTATCTATCTCATATCTATCTATCTATCTATCTCATATATATCTATCTATCTCATATATAGCTATGTATCTATCTATGTCATATCTAATTTGTTCCTATCTAATGTCTATGTATTATTTTTTTATGTATTTAGGAATTTAACGCCTCTTAAATATTTACCTAATTATCTAATGTCTATTACAAATATTATATCCAGGTGAAGAGGTAAAGTCAGAAGGATTCAGTCTGAAAACGTGTAAAGAAATGATTGATTCCCTGGATGTATCCTTTTATGTGTTCTTGATAAGTGAAGAGTAAACTTTCATGTCTTCCAATTTGTTGACTATTGTTCTTCCTGCGGAACAAGCCATGTATCTACTATAGAGGCAGTGGCTGCACATTGATTTATATAACTCCTATTGACTTAATTGCTAGCTGTATACATCCTCACTCTTAGAGCTCCCCCTAGTGGTTGATGTTAGAAGTCTGGATTTTGTCATTCATATAGATGCTATTGATGCTTCCTCATTAAATTTATTGGGCAGAATTTTGAAGTGAACATCAACTTGAGTATTAAGTGGGTATTTCATAAGTGGCTGAATATGTGGGATTTATCACGGTTTGTACCACTGTATGCCAACATAAAATGTTATTTAGCTGCGATTCCCAGCACAGGACTGGGAATTGTGACAACATTGCTCCCTATGTGGGTCAGGCAGGGAGGGGGTGATGCAAGACTTCTCAGTTCTGCACCAGGCAGGATTTGGCTTAGCACTAGGCCGGGTGCACTATGCACCCACCAACCGACTACACTGACAAATATCTATGAGGGTGCCCAGGGGTTTGGATCATACGCAGGTGCATAATGTGCCAGTATATGATACAACCCTACATAGCGTCTCACAATTGAAAGTTCTTGAGAGCTCTGAGAGATCACTGATGTTCCCTAAAAGTTTGACATGTTAAAATTTGTGACCAGTTATATCAAAACTTCAAATGCAATCACCTTAACCAGGACCTCACAGGAGCAGAACACTGGGACACTGGGAAAAGTAGAATTTAAGAAACTCTGCAAGAAGCTGCAGTTCTATGGGGTAGGACTATATTTATACTATGAGACCTGACTGATACCTTGTCTATTAAAGCGCCATCTGAGTCGGACCGGCTCATAGATCCCATGCATAAAATCAGTGTCAGACAGGTCCTAGGACTTCCAAGTGAAATAGTTCCTGGGGGCCCACCTACTGCTACATGGAAATATTACCTGTACAGTCTATGGCCATGTTCACACGTCTATTCTCATAACATTTTGGAAACGCACTGCAAATGCATTAACAAACACATGGCGTTAACACAGCCTAGGACTGTGTTCACAAGAAGTAATTGAATTGCGTTTTTAAAAGGCGTTTCACACCCCTGGAAAATCTCCTCCCTGTGATGTATTTAGAGCTAAATTCTGGCATCTTGATGCATAGTAACGTTTTGCTGTGTTAAAGAAAAAAACGGTTGCTTATTACCGGACACAAGTATTTAGGTCCAACATTTACGCCCCTCTCGTTGCCCCCTTATATTGTTGCCCCTCTCTTCTCACCCTCATATTGGTGCCCCTCATATCCACCTTATCGTCCCTATCATCTCATATTATGGCCCCTTCATCCTGTGGACCCCCTTTATCTCCACTAGTAAATTCCATTTAACCAAGGCTAATTTAAGGTACTAATGGTAAGGTGCCTGAGCAAGAGGGTCCCTGGGGGGGGGGGGAATCTCTAAGCCAATCCAGTTCAGTGGCAGAGCGGGTCCACCCAGGCTGTGTTATAATACCTGACCGTGACATAACTACTGTGGTAACCATGTGTATAGGGATGTGTTCTTGTAGTAAATCTGGTTACTCTGTGATGTTCTCTACAGAGACTTTTTGTGGAAGTCGACGCCAACGTCTCCGGAAACATTGATGCCCATGAAATGCGAAATGCCCTACACAAAGCAGGTGACCGAACCGATGAGTGTGTGATGGTTCTAGCTGTGTGATTACTATCTACAGAGCAAGCAACAAAACTGCAACTCTTACTATATAGTGCAGATATGGAGGAGGCGGAGCATGACACAAGAGCTCCTCCCCCTAAAACTGAAACCCTTTTAAAATCTAGTTTAAAAAACACAAAATACATTTAGGTTTTATATAAACAGGTTATATCATGGATAAACCCATTGGCAGTAATGTCCTTCCATGCTCTATGTAGGGATAGGGGAGGGTCTTTAAAAGGGGCAGTCACATGACTTTTATTGCTTGAAGATCCCATTGGTCTGGATTTAAGAACTGGAAATTTCATTAATGAACTAAATATGTAATTCCCATTAATAGAGAAAGGAAACAATTACAATGTTCCACTGATTCTCGTGGATTGGCAGATACATTGACGATGTATTTTGTTTTACTTTTCAGGTTTTAACCTTAGTAACCGGATTCACGATGTCATTATCCGGCGATACATCACTGGTAACCGGGCTATTAACTTTGAGGATTTCATTGCATGTATGATGCGATTGGAGACCTTGTTCAGTAAGTAGTGAGACCAAACTACAAGGGCTACGGATCTTGGGGGTAATAGACCAATGACTTTATGGTTTGGGTTGGGCTTTGAAAGGCAGCTCCACATTGGCATTGAGTATGTGTCACATTCAGGGCCGTCGCAAGCACTGGACATACCTGGGCAAGAACCAGGGCCCAGAACTGCTGGGGGCCCCACAAAAGGCTGTACTTAAGGAATCCCTGGGGGTGAGGTGGTCTGTATCTAATAAATCCATAGATGGTAAAGGGGGCTGTATATAAAATAACCATGAGGGATCTGTTTGGGATAATTTGAGAATATTTTAGGGAAAAGGAGAGTTTTAGTTTCTGAATTATTAATGCCACCATGTGAGCTCACTACAAAGCGGCTCTGTCGCCCAGGGGCCTACTGACACCAGGAGCAGACCTTGGTCACATTGTTACTATGTGTCGCTGTAATAATTTCCTTCTCTCTGTAGAAATGTTTAACATTCTGGATACGGATAAAGATGGAAAAATCTCTCTAACATTATCTGAGGTAAGTCTATGATGGCCAGTTGGGTTTTGTATCAGGTTAATACAGATTTTAATCCTTTATCGACAAGATGGGGGATAGATATGTGATCGCTGGTGATTGGACTTCCGGGACACAGTTACCGGAGAACCTGTGCCATATGGTACCAAGACACTGCTAATGGTCTTTGTCCAGCCTTGTGATGTGATCTTCTCTCCTCTCTCTGCAGTGGGTCTGTGCCGGATTGATTTGAAGGGAAAAGAAATTTGGAGAAGATTTGGAACCGAGACCTGGCTGTCTGCATCAGTGCTATAGACTTTAAATGTAACGGCAGTGCTCACTCTTATGCTCCCTGCACACTCATCCATGCTCCCCCCACACTCATCCATGCTCCCCCCACACTCATCCATGCTCCCCTTACACTCATCCATGCTCCCCCCACAGTCACCCGTGCTCCCTCCACACTCACCCGTGCTCCCCTCCACACTCGCCCGTGCTCCCCTCCACACTCGCCCGTGCTCCCCTCCACACTCGCCCGTGCTCCCCTCCACACTCACCCGTGCTCCCCCCCACACTCATCCGTGCTCCCCCCCACACTCATCCGTGCTCCCCCCCACACTCATCCGTGCTCCCCCCCACACTCATCCATGCTCCCCCCCACACTCATCCGTGCTCCCCCACACTCATCCGTGCTCCCCCCACACTTATCCATGCTCCATTCACGCTCCTGGGGATTCCCATTCTAGTACAGGGATACCTTGGATCACAAGCACAATTCCTTCCAGGAACATGCTTGTATATCAAAGTAAGTTTTCCCATAGGAAGTCAATGAATCAAAGACGATTGGTTCCACATCCCAAAATGATTTAGTCATGTGTAGTACATCTTGTTTCTTCCACTTCTTCAATATTGTGTGATACTATTTTGTGAGAGAGGATGGTCCAGTACAGGAGAGGGTGGGGAGGGCTCACCTTATGCTTGTATTATGAAACTTTGGTTATTTCAATAAAAAAAGCCATATCCTGTGTATTGTGTGTCTGTATTGGGCTGAAAAAATCCTAGAAATCCAATCATTACACATTTATCTAAGTGGAATTGTTTTGTGTTACACATAATTTCATGCACCAGAGGATAGACTGAATGGAGTGTGACTGCAGGATCTGGCTACGTAGTTGTTTGTAGTCTGTTACCATGGAGACAAATAGGAGCTGCATAGACCAAACTCGGTGGGAAAATTGTTACGATTCGCAAAGCTGCCTCAGTTTTCCCATCAAACATCAGTTTATTGATGCGATGTCCTGGAATTGAGCCATTTCTACAGTAAATGCTGGAATTCATGCCCCAGGGATCTAGTGGGACTTCTCACTCCATTGGATTTCCTGACACAAGGTAATACAGATATTTAGGGCCTCATTAATACCCAGGATTGCATCCAATTCCCCTAGTTAGGTTGCATTTCACATCATGCGGCTCAATGGAAACTCATATGTGATCGAACCGAGCCCTGTCCATGGGAAATAGGATTGTACACACAATCTAAACGCCCAGTGTGACTGCACCCTATGAGGCGGTGGCTAGCGTTCTGTAATGACACCTATTCACACGAAGCCTTTGTGTGCATAGTTTACACGCAAAACATGTGGTGTCTATTCCCGATTAATAAATTCCGTTAGTTTGGCCACTGGCACTGTGTAGCGGTGAGGGTTCGGTGGTAGAAGAAGCGAGGGGTGATGATGAGGTCCTAGACCCAACGTGGATGCAAGGCAGTGATACTTTGGTGGAAGAGGTACTGGCCACGGGCAGCAAACAGAGCAAGTGAAAGGGCCACAGGGTGCAGCAATCAGCCCGTAGCCACATCGTCCTGTCGTCCCACAGGGAGTCTGCATCAAGGATTTTTTCTCACTGAATACATAAGACTGAACAAGTGTCATTTGCATTTTCAGGCTGTGCCACCACTCGATAAAGCGCGGCCAAAGCCATAACAACCTGAGAGCGTCATATATCATCTGCAGAGTAAACATGAGCTGCCGTGGCTAAGACACCAAAAAAGTCTGTAAACATCTAGGGCTTCCCCTGCTGCTTCAGGTGGTCCACCCTGTACCACCTCCGTCACAAGGTCACCTGAATTATATAATAACTCACCGACTGTTCTATGATGAGGAAAACAACAGATAAACTAACTGTCCAAAAGACAGACATTAGTATGTGCAGCTTCTATGGAGCAAGATGGCTGCTGAAGAGGCATGGGGCCAGGCTAGAGAAAGGCATGATGGGAAAGTAAGGAAGCCTAAGTAGGAAAAGGTTAGTCTGCAGGGAAACATGAGGCAGAATAAATGAGGCTGCAATACAAGAACCTATCAGCAGGTGGCAAAACCACTTAGATATATGCCTAAGAAGGCATGACCATCCCCGTCTGGTTTCCAAGGGATACAACATGAACATTTTAACTAGAGAGAAATAGAACAAGTTCAAAAACAGGTCTAAGAAACAGCTTTCCATTTTGCTTGTCCCAAAATGTCCCATGCAAAGGACCGTGCCGGATAGGCAGGTAGTCGTAGTGGCTGGGGATGTGGCTGTTCCTTGGCAGGTCGCAAGGTTTCTTCATGTAGTTTGGGATCTGTTGTTGGGTGTCCTGAAGAAGGCTGAGTGTCGTTTCCACGTAACCGTTCTCGTGTTTGGACTGCTGCGCCGGAGGGTTCTCAGTGGTGCTCAGAGAGGAGGTGCTGGAGCTGCAATCTGACTCTTTCATACAATCTTTGAAGCCAATTTCCATCGTGTGTGTGTTCTGTCTTCTTTCCACACAACATGCACCTGAGAGAGAGTAATCCGTATTTATCCTGCACATTGCTGGGGAAAAAGACACGTTCAGCATGTCGTGGTCTTTGTCCTTTTGCCTTTGTTGGTAGCCCCAGTAAGGTCATTATGATCAGCCGGACAATGACACCGATAATGGCACTTGCAGAGTGTCTCTCAGAGCCATGCACAGGGCTGATCTTGGTGTAAGGGTTTAGTTCCTCCATCTGTAGTGTAGCTTGATCACAGTGGATGCCCTTGAAACAAGGGTTGCAATAACAGGTTCCAGTAACATGGTCACTGGTTGCATTGTATAGACACGGACACATCTGACGGCGGTCATATCCGAAAGTCTCTGGCAGACATTTCTGTTTGCAATGTTTACCTGTGAATCCTGTTCTTCGTGTGCACTGATGAGTGATGTGGTCACAGTTGGCTTCATTGTGGCACTGACAGACATTGGCGGAGTCCTTTCCATAAAATGAAGATGGGAACCTTTTGGTGATCACATCTCTATCACACAGGTAATTGGTGGCATGCCTGACCTCTCTGGTATTCAGGTGTGCTGGGTTGGGGAGCTTCTCTCGGTTAACATCCCCTATGATGACCCATCCTAAGTCTAGTTTCTAGTACAGTTACACTGCTCTTTCTTTGTCACCAATAGGGTAAACTACAACAGATCTTTGAGCAAGATTAGTTACCTAGACCTTCTCCACAAACTTGAGTACACAGAGGTGACACATCAGGGGGTGCACTGTCTATCCTCTCCCCGCCGTGCTCTGAAGTACTGTCTGAGGGTGAGGGAATCTGTGGCGCTGGCCCTGGGTGTAGAGCCGTAATGTGTTCTTGGCTGTTGCACTCGGAGCAAGAAATACTGGCGTTGCAATCTCTGGCTAAGTGCGATGTAGATGCACAACACCTATAACATATGTCATTCTCTTTGAGGAAAGTTCTGTGGTCCTTAACCCCTTAAGAACGCAGGGTTTTTCCCCTCATTTCTCGCTCTCCAACTTCAAAAATCCATAACTTTTTCATTTTTACGTGTACAGACCTGTGTGAGGGCTTATTTTGTGCGTAACAAATTTTACTTTCCCGTAATGTTATTTATTTTAACATGCCGTTTACTGCGAAGCTGAAAAAAAATTCCAAATGTGGAAAAATTGGAAAAAAAAAAACGTCACGTTCTTGTGGGCTCAGTTTTTTCGACTTTGACTGTGCACTCAAAATAACACCTCAGCTTTATTCTTTGGTTCGTGCGATCGCGGTGATACCAAATTTATATAGGTTTTATTGTGTTTTAATACATTTTCAAAAATTAAACGAATGTGTACAAAAAAGAAAAAAAATTTTTGCCATCTTCTGACGCTAATAACTTTTTCATACTTTGGCGCACGGAGATGTGTGGGGGGTCATTTTTTGCGAAATGAGGCGACGTTTTCATTGCTGCCATTTTGAGGTCTGTGCGACATTTTGATCATTTTTTATTTCATTTTTTACGTGATGTAAAAAGGTCTAAAAGTCGCATTTCGTAAATTTGGGCGCCATTTCCCGCCTCGGAGGTCACCGCCGGCCGTAACCGTTTTTATATTTTGATAGATCGGGCATTTTGGGACGCGGCGATACCTAATGTGTCTGTGATTTTTACTGTTTATTATGTTTTATATCCGTTCTAGGGAAAGGGGGGTGATTTGAACTTTTAATATTTTATTATTATTTTTTTTTTTTTTAACTTTTTTTTTCCCACTATTTCTTAGACCATCTAAGGGTACATTAACCCTAGATGGTCAGATCGCTCCTACCATATACTTCTGTATTGCAATATATGGCATTTTTGCAGCTCATTCATTACAATGAGCCACTGGCTCATTGTAACGAATCTGCAGAAGCCAGATAGTCTCGGGTCAAACGAAGACCCGAGGCTACCATGGCAACCGATCGCCGCCCCCCGATGACGTTCGGGGGCTCGGTGATGACAGGGTTAATAGCCGCGATCGGTGCAAGCACCGACCACGGTTATTAGCGGTGGGGGTTTTCTGCAAAATGCAAAAACCCCCACCTCTGTATGAAGAGGACTCAGCCTGTGAGCCCTCTTCATACATCCCTCATACCTCTGCGCCGTAGAGCTACTGCGCAGAGCGTTAAGGGGTTGAGAGATTTGTTCCTAAAACTTCTACAGTTCTGCAATGAGTGAGGCTTTTTATGTAAGGGGCACTCAGTGTTTGGGTCTTTTATTAGTGTCCCACTGGTTTCTGGTATACTATCAGTCTTATATGATAAATCGGCAGGAGATACATTTGTTTTGTGTACGGTGATAGGTGTGCCTCTGGGGTTACGCATTAAAGCAGGATACCTGTACCTTGGTTGCCGAAGTCTACGGTGGAAAGGTCAAAACTAGGATCATTCCTGATCTTCACCTGTTGATGTACGAAATCTACAAAAAAGAAGAATGGTGGGAGCTGCACATTGGGGGTAATTTACTAAGGGCCCGATTCACGTTTTCCTGACGCGTTACCCGAATATTTCCGATTTGCGACGATTTCCCCTGAATTGCCCCGATCGGATTGTGGCGCATCGACGCTGGCATGCACGCGACGGAAATCGGGGGCGTGGCCGAACGAAAACCCGACGGATTCGGAAAAACCACCGCATTTTTAAAAAAAAAGTGTCGCGGGACTTGCGCTTACCTTCACCAGGTATAGGCCGGTGAACTTCAGGGCATTCCAGCGAGCATCATGGAACTTCAGCGCAGCAGTGCCACCTGGTGGACGGCGGAGGAACTACCTTAGTGAATCCCGGCCGGACCCGAATCCACCGCAGAGAACGCGCCGCTGGATCGCGAATGGACCGGGTAAGTAAATCTGCCCCATTGTGTCTTTCTTTGTACTCTGAGCCCCGGGTTCATCCATTTCTCCTGTAAACTGTAAGGTAGCTTCTGCACTATGAATTTGATGCCTCTAGCTGTATCTAAGGATGTGAGGCCTAGCAGGTCTCCTTAAGACTTGGCAACTTGTAGTTCTGTCCAGAGGTCGCTCAATTCTCTTAGCTTGTGAAAGCTTTTGTTTGAGATTTTAGGAAAGTCCTGTAACCTTTTAAAGAGGGATTCTTCTATCATCTCTGAGGAGCCGTAGCACTCATTGAGCCTCTCCCATAACATGTCCAAGCCTCTGCTCGGGTAGTTGATGTTAATATCCCTAATGCGTTTTGCGTGCTCTGTCAACTCGTCTCTTAGCCACTTCACTAACAGGTCCAACTCTTCGCTTGCAGAGAGGTCAAGGCCTGCTGTGGCAGTCCTGAAAGAAGCTCTCCGTGCTCTGTAACTTTCAGGCCGGTCGTTACATTTTGAGAGACCTTTGGTGAGCAGCTCACGGCGTGCAAAGAACTGAAGGAAAGGTGGTGGCTCTTGGTCTCTGAGAGGGTGATCTGGATGAGCATAGCTGTGCTGAGGATTAGTTGAGTAATTGTCATAGAATGCATTGCTGTCACGGTAGTAATAGTCAGCACCTTCTTTCTTGAAAGCGGTCACTGAGTGGTGGGGATTCATCGGTCTGGATGCAGGTTGCATGCAGGGTGATTGGTAGACAGAATTACCTTCGTGCTTATGGTGGTGTGTGAGGGTTGTTGACTGAATGACAGGATGTTGTCTTAGATCATCAGCAGAGTTTGATCTCACTCTTTGAAGTGGATGTAGGTACTGGTCTAACTGGGCTTGCTGTAGCACGTAATCTGAAGTGCTCTAAGAGATATCCTGATGACCAAGTTCAGGTCCGAGTTTTATGCTGGCTCCTTCACAAGTGCCACATACTGCTGCTTCTAAAGCCTGCGCCTCAGCTTCCATGTCCGCAGCAAGTTTTGCAAGATCGGCTTCTAGGTGTGCCTTTTCCTTCTTTAATTTCAATTCCTTTTCAGTAAAGGCAGCTCTCACTTTGGCGGCTTCTGCCTTCACCCTGGCGGTTGCAGCTGCGAGGCTGCTCTTAGAGGTCCTGGAAGCTGCTGAGCCGACATGGGACCGTGCAGCAGATCCTCTGTCTGACATTGTGGCTATATGCTACTTGACTGCTTGTTGATAGAAGACAGTGGGGCAGATTTACTTACCCGGTCCATTCACGATCCAACGGCGCGTTCTCTGCGGTGGATTCGGGTCCGGCCGGGATTCACTAAGGCAGTTCCTCCGACGTCCACCAGGTGGCGCTGCTGCGCTGAAGTCCACTGAAATGCACTCAAGTTCACCGGCCTATTCCTAGTGAAGGTAAGTGCAAGCTCCGCGACACTTTTTGTTTTTTTAAATGCGGTGGTTTTTCCGAATCCGTCAGGTTTTCGTTCGGCCACGCCCCCCAATTTCCGTCGCGTGCATGCCAGCGCCGATGCGCCAAAATCCGATCTCATGCGCCAAAATCCCGGGGCAATACAGGGGAAATCGGCGCAAATCGGAAATATTCGGGTAACACGTCGGGAAAACGCGAATCGGGCCCTTAGTAAATGACCCCCAGTATCTGTGCTTCAACCCCGTTATATAGTAGTCGTTTTACTGTTCTGACACCCTCAATCCGTCCCTGTGAACGAGTTTGTCAGACAGCTAAACTCTTTTCCTATCAATGCATTGCGCTGGACGCAGGGGGTCCTTCTCAACTTTTATTAATAGGATCAGTGTAAAACTACAAGAAAATAACAGCATTCAGTACAAGATTCACGGCATATATCAGTACATCACATTCTGTAAGACACATGAATTATATAATAACTCACTGACTGTTCTATGATGAGGAAAACAACAGATAAACTAACTGTCCAAGAGAGAGACATTAGCATGTGCTGCTTCTATGGAGCAAGATGGCTGCTGCAGAGGCATGGGGCCAGGCTAGAGAAAGGCATGATGGGAAAGTAAGGAAGCCTAAGTAGGAAAAGGTTAGTCTGCAGGGAAACATGAGGCAGAATAAATGAGGCTGCAATACAAGAACCTATCAGCAGGTGGAGCTGCTGGCAAAACCACTTAGATATATGCCTGAGAAGACAAGACAATAAATCATCTGCACAAGCAGAGACTCCGATATTTCTGGTTCCCAGTTGTATGCCCTGAAGCTGGAGGTGGTGTGTAAGTCGTGGAGCAGGGGGTCTAGAGAGATATTGAAGAGAAGAGGGGATATTGGGCAGCCCTTTCTGGTTTCTCTAAATATATCAATCTGTGGAGTGTTCCTTTTGTTAACCGTGATCGTAGTGTGGGATCCTGATAGGGGCCCCCCAGTTGTAAGCTGGGGGACGCATGGTATCACAGCCCCCCCCCCTTCCCCCTTCTGTCATTAGTTAGTGTATGTGAGTTATAGCTTTAGTGATTTGTAGGAGTTAGGTATGTATAGGGTTAATAGAGATAGTATAAGAATGGTATGTGCTGTTGCTGTGGTAAATGTGAAGTTTTATTTCCCTAGTCCAGTAGTTGGTACAGTCTTCTCTGGAAGCTTCCAGTTGCTGGGCAAAACATCTGGAACTGAACAGCTGATTGGCTGCTGTTTTTAGGCGGGAAACACAGAAGGTGATAAATGAAAGGAGTTCTGGCTGGTCAAGCAGTTCATCAGGTGAAGCTGGAGAGAGAAGTTCTTCAAGTCCAGCTAGAAAAGAAGAAACAGTTATCGTCCCGCCCCCCCTCCCTTTATTTTACGTATTATGTAATTTGTCGCTGGCGTCTACTAGTGGGATTTAGTCACCCAGTCATTGCTGGGTGGACTGGTTTATTAATTTTAACTTGAGAGTTATTACATGAGTTGGAATTGTTATGGTGGTTTTTAAAGAATATTTATTTAATTGATTATTTATTTATTTAAATGAGGATTTATGAATTGATTATTTATTAAGTTATTTATGTAACCCATAATAAACGCCGCGGCCAAAATTGTTCCAAAAAGTCGTTGTTGTGTATTTATTTAGCATTAGTATTGGTGGGGCTTGCGATACCATGTATATAACAAGTCGATTAAATTTTGGAAGCGTCTACTAAAGTTCCTTTGGCCCAATGTTGCTTGTAAGAAAGGCCAGGAGACCGAATCAAAGGCTTTCTCCGCATCAAGCCCTAACAGCATCGAGACCTGGCCCTCGTTTTCTAGTCCTGCTATCACACGCCGAATGTTTTTGGATGAGTGGCGCCCCTTTGTAATCCTGCCTGGGTCGGGTGTAATATATGAGGTAGAATAGATTGCAGACGAGAGGCCAGAATGGATGTCATGAGTTTTATAATCGTTATTAAGCTAAGTTTTTGGGGCGGTAGGATTTAAGAGAGTCAGGGTTTTTATAAGGTTTCAATAGGAGTATAGTCCTGGCCTCGGTGAACCTGTCGGCCATGATGCCATCACAATGGGGCAGATTTACTGACCCGGCCCATTCACGATCCAGCGGCGCTTTCTGTGTATACTAGTGAATAATTCTAGTATAGTGTATGATGATGGGATCCGGGCAGCAGTGAAGATAGCAGAATAATTCTAGTATATCGTATGATGATGGGATCTGGGCAGCAGTGAAGATAGAGTAACTCTAGAGTATATTTTTTATTTTATATCCAAGAAAGAGTTTCGAGCTTTATATTCATGGAAAAATCATGGAAAAAAATCGTTTTTACTTTAAAAAAATTTCTATGTATAAAAAAGATACATATAACTAAAAACTTGTTAAAAAGGCGTGGATATGAGTCGCATTTCGATGCCCGGACCGGGTTCGTCATCAGTTAAAGGGGTTTTCCCATGAAGGCAAGTTAGGCCCTTTCCATGGGATAGGGCCTAACTTGCTGATCAGTGGGAGTCTCAGTGCTGAGACCCCCGCAGATTGCGAAAACGAGGGGTCCGACCACCTCCTCGCCGCTCCTCAGACTAATGGAGTAGAACGCGCATGCGTGGCCATCTGCTGTGGCAGGGCCTAGGTTCTCTATAAGTATCCAGGACTCCTGGCTGGTCACACTGCTATCTTGCTGTGTCCACAGCTCTTCTCTTGTATTTTCTGGTTTCTGATCTCTTGCCTGTGTCTTGACTATTCTCTTTGGATTAAGATTTGCTTATTGTTACTCCGGCTGTTGCAGGCCCGGATTGTATACCTTGCCTTATTGTGTTTGTCTGTCTGTATTGTAACATGTTCACACCTTATCTAGGGAGGGAACGTCCCCCAAACATTGGCCTACGTTTAAGGGGGGAACCAATAAGTAGAAAGAGACAGATTGGGGGGCTTAGGCCCCTTCTACACTCGCGAATGTGATGCTATGAACTCGCATCACACTCGCAACGTGTGCTGCTCGAATCTGCTGCTCGGATCTGCTCGAACTGACATGAGTTCACTTCCGTTTTTTATGAAAATAGGTCTAAGACTGAAAATGTAAGTTAACACCGCTGCAAATGCTTGTAAAACTGGTAATGTGAGTTAACACTCATGCAAATAGATCCTAGACCAGTGATGGCGAACCTATGGCACTGGTGCCAGAGGTGGCACTCAGAGCCCTTTCTGTGGGCACTCAGGGCATCACCAGAGATGACTCCAGGTATATTCCTGCAGTCCCAGACAGCCCAGGACTTGCTATGCACAGAGCTATTTTAAAGTGACAGCTCTACCTGGGACTATTTTCTGCTTTATTGGTGCCTCAGGTGCTGGTATCAATGAAAACTGTGACAGAGAAGGGAGTATAAATCACAAATAGAATTTCTGTGTTGGCACTTTGCGATAAATAAGCGGGTCTTTGTTGTAGTTTGGGCACTCAGTCTCTAAAAGGTTCGCCATCACTGTCCTAGACTGTTAGTCTTAGTTACCACTGATGCAAAGACTTTAAAACCTGCACAAAGGACTAGCACTGTATGGTTAGACTGATGGAAATAGGTCTCAGACTGGTATTTTAACTTAAGACTGTATGATGTAGGAACTACAAATTGTACAGAGAATTTATCTTTAAGATATCACTGGATGATGCTGGAAACTTTACTGTGACTCCACCTTTAATATATTGTTCCCTGATGCCGGAACTGAAAACTGTACTGAAAATTTGCCTTTAAAATATTGCTGGAGCTTGATAGCTTAATGCAGTTATTGACTGTGCCCTAAAAAGGGCAAGTATTACACATTTCCACCTGTCCCTAATCACAGGACCCTCCTGTCCCCTGAAAAGGGAAATTGTTGGTATTTGAGAAGTCTCTAACTGACTGTCCCTATGTAGCAGCAACCTCTCCCAAGTTCTGTCTCCTGCTTGTAATGGGGTCTCACATTGCAGAGTCACATGTCCTGTCTGGCCAATCACAACATTGCCCACAGCGGACATGACTGTGGTCGCTAAGGGGCTCCAAGATGGTTGATTGGCTGCTCATCGGTTTCTGAAAACCTGAAACAAGAACATTGGCAGCTGGTCGGCTTTGGGGGTTGTGGGTGCAGGACTTGATGATTCAGTACCGCTCACCACTACTCGGCAGTAGATGACCATAAGACTTCTCTCCTGGCACTGAAGGTACTTTATAAACCAACCAAAGGAAAAGCCGTGTACAAAGAAAAACGTTTTCCGGGTAACTTTTATTGTTCTGTTTATGATATTTGTATTTTTTTTAATTGAGGTTTATTTTATCTCAATCTACAAATTGAACAAAAAACATATAAGAATTGTCTAGGATGGATACATATATATATATACACTCACCGGCCACTTTATTAGGTACACCATGCTAGTAACGGGTTGGACCCCCTTTTGCCTTCAGAACTGCCTCAATTCTTCGTGGCATAGATACAACAAGGTGCTGGAAGCTCCTCAGAGATTTTGGTCCATATTGACATGATGGCATCACACAGTTGCCGCAGATTTGTCGGCTGCACATCCATGATGCGAATCTCCCGTACCACCACATCCCAAAGATGCTCTATTGGATTGAGATCTGGTGACTGTGGAGCCATTTGTGTCCAGTGACCTCATTGTCATGTTCAAGAAACCAGTCTGAGATGATTCCAGCTTTATGACATGGCGCATTATCCTGCTGAAAGTAGCCATCAGATGTTACAGGGTACATTGTGCTCATAAAGGGATGGACATGGGCAGCAACATTACTCAGGTAGGCTGTGGCGTTGTACCAAGGGGCCCAAAGAGTGCCAAGAAAATATTCCCCACATCATGACACCACCACCACCAGCCTGAACCGCTGATACAAGGCAGGATGGATCCATGACACCACCACCACCAGCCTGAACCGTTGATACAAGGCAGGATGGATCCATGCTTTCATGTTGTTGACGCCAAATTCTGACCCTACCATCCAAATGTTGCAGCAGAAATCGAGACTCATCAGACCAGGCAACGTTTTTCCAATCTTCTACTGTCCAATTTCGATGAGCTTGTGCAAATTGTAGCCTCAATTTCCTGTTCTTAGCTGAAAGGAGTGGCACCCAGTGTGGTCTTCTGCTGCTGTAGCCCATCTGCCTCAAAGTTTGCGGTACTGTGCGTTCAGAGATGCTCTTCTGCCTACCTTGCTTGTAACGGGAGGCGATTTGAGTCACTGTTGCCTTTCTATCAGCTCGCACCAGTCTGCCCATTCTCTCCTGACCTCTGGCATCAACAAGGCATTTCCGCCCACAGAACTGCCGCTCACTGGATGTTTTTTCTTTTTCGGACCATTCTCTGTAAACCCTAGAGATGGTTGTGCGTGAAAATCCCAGTAGATCAGCAGTTTCTGAAATACTCAGACCAGCCCTTCTGGCACCAACAACCATGCCACGTTCAGAGGCCACAAATCACCTTTCTTCCCCATACTGATGCTCGGGAGAACTGCAGGAGATTGTCTTGACCATGTCTACATGCCTAAATGCACTGCCGCCATGTGATTGGCTGATTAGAAATTAAGTGTTAACAAACAGTTGGACAGGTGTACCTAATAAAGTGGCCGGTGAGTGTATATACACACATATACAATGCCAGCCTCGCATATAGACAGTGCCAGCCTCACATATATACAGTGCCAGCCTCACATATATACAGTGCCAGCCTCGCATATAGACAGTGCCAGCCTCACATATATACAGCGCCAGCCTCACATATATACAGCGCCAGCCTCACATATATACAGTGCCAGCCTCACATATATACAGCGCCAGCCTCGCATATATACAGTGCCAGCCTCACATATAGACAGTGCCAGCCTCACATATAGACAGCGCCAGCCTCACATATAGACAGCGCCAGCCTCACATATATACAGCGCCAGCCTCACATATAGACAGCGCCAGCCTCACATATATACAGTGCCAGCCTCACATATATACAGCGCCAGCCTCACATATATACAGCGCCAGCCTCACATATAGACAGCGCCAGCCTCACATATATACAGTGCCAGCCTCACATATATACAGCGCCAGCCTCACATATATACAGTGCCAGCCTCACATATATACAGCGCCAGCCTCACATATATACAGCGCCAGCCTCACATATAGACAGCGCCAGCCTCACATATATACAGTGCCAGCCTCACATATATACAGCGCCAGCCTCACATATATACAGTGCCAGCCTCACATATATACAGTGCCAGCCTCACATATATACAGTGCCAGCCTCACATATAGACAGTGCCAGCCTCACATATATACAGCACCAGCCCCACATATAGACAGCGTCAGCCTCGCATATATACAGCGCCAGCCTCACATATATACAGTGCCAGCCTCACATATATACAGTGCCAGCCTCACATATATACAGCGCCAGCCTCACATATATACAGCGCCAGCCTCACATATATACAGTGCCAGCCTCACATATATACAGCGCCAGCCTCACATATATACAGTGCCAGCCTCACATATATACAGCACCAGCCTCACATATATACAGTGCCAGCCTCACATATATACAGCACCAGCCTCACATATAGACAGCGCCAGCCTCACATATAGACAGCGCCAGCCTCACATATATACAGTGCCAGCCTCACATATATACAGCGCCAGCCTCACATATATACAGTGCCAGCCTCACATATAGACAGTGCCAGCCTCACATATATACAGTGCCAGCCTCACATATATACAGCGCCAGCCTCACATATATACAGTGCCAGCCTCACATATATACAGTGCCAGCCTCACATATATACAGCACCAGCCTCACATATAGACAGTGCCAGCCTCACATATATACAGCGCCAGCCTCACATATATACAGTGCCAGCCTCACATATATACAGTGCCAGCCTCACTTATAGACAGTGCCAGCCTCACATATATACAGTGCCAGCCTCACATATATACAGTGTCAGCCTCACATATATACAGTGCCAGCCTCACGTATAGACAGTGCCAGCCTCACATATATACAGCGCCAGCCTCACATATATACAGTGTCAGCCTCACATATATACAGTGCCAGCCTCACATATATACAGCACCAGCCTCACATATATACAGCGCCAGCCTCACATATATACAGTGCCAGCCTCACATATATACAGCGCCAGCCTCGCATATATACAGTGCCAGCCTCACATATATACAGCGCCAGCCTCGCATATATACAGTGCCTGCCTCAAAAAGTTGGACTTTGGTGTCATCTCACCAGAACACCTTCTTCTACATGTGAGTTGTCTCCCCGTTGGCCTTTTCTGGATCTCTGTGAGAAATGGCTTCTTCTTGCCTCTTCCATAAAGGTCAGGTTTGTGCAGTGACTGATTGTTCCCCTATGGACAGACTCTCCCCCCGCGGCTGTAGATCTCTGCAGATCATCCAGAGGGATCAGGGGCCTCTTGGCTGCATCTCTGATCAGTCTTCTCGTTGTATGAGATGAAGGTTAGAGGGACGGCCGGGTCTTGGTAGATTTTTTAGGGTCAAGTACAATATGAGGCTCTTACACGGCTCTGTGGGATGCTGAAGTTTCTGAAATCTTTTTGTATCCAAATTCAGCTTTATACTTCTCCACAACAGTATCCCGGACCTGCCTGGTGTGTTCCTTCATGATGCAGAACCCGGAAACTCTCACAGAGCAGGTGGATTTATACGGAGACCTGATGACACAGGTGGGTTATATTTCTCATCATCAGTCATTTAGGACGACGCTGGATCATTCAGAGACTGAACATGGAGGGAGTTTGCTGCACCGAAAGTAAAGAGGCCGAATAATATTAAAAAAGTTTATATTTACAAAAGTTTAAAATATCCAATAAATTTCGTTCCACTTCACAATTTTGTCACAATTGTTGATTCTTTACCAAAAAAAATTATAATTTTATCTCTTATGGCTCATTTACTAAGGGGCCAAATCGCTCCTTTTCGTCGGGTTTCCCGAAAATTACCGTTTTGCACCTTTTTGCCCTGGTTTTTTGGCGCACTCGATCGGATTGTGTCGCATCGGTGCCGTGTTTCATGCGACGGAAATGGGGGGCGTGGCCGTCGGAAAACCCGACGGATTCTGAAAAACCAGGTTTTTTTTAAAAAAAATTGTGTCGCTTGACACGCACTTACATGCACCAGGAAGAGGATGGTGAACTTCGGTGGACCTTGGCGGAGCAGCGACACCTGGTGGACGACGGGCGCACGATCTTAGTGAATCCCGGCAGGACGCGAATCCACGGCGGACAACGCGTCGCGGGATCGCGAATGGACCGGGTAAGTAAATCTGCCCCTTTGTGTTTGAAGCCTGAATTGTGGCAAAAGGTAGAAAAGTTCAAGGGGGGCTGAATACTTTCGCAGGGCTCTGTATACATATATATATATATATATATATATATACAGTATAAATAACCAAAGCAATGAAGTAATACTAGAAAAGGAATGTAAAATATTGATGAACCTGGATGATATAGAAGATGAGGAGCCAGAGGCAACGAGTGTGGGTGCAGAAGACAAAATACTATGTTACCTCACACACAGGACTGGGGGCGACCAGATTCTAGGGGCCCACCTACTGCCACATGGAAATATTACCTGTACATTTTTAGGCCACATTCACACAATGGGGGACATGTATCTTTGTAGGTTTTTTTTGTGTGGTATAATTGAGACTTTTATTTTTGTGTCTTATGTATGTTCATTTTATGTTGTATGTTCATTGTATGTATTTTTTTCTCCTGTGTTACATTTTTAGTTTTTCTTGTCCTGGCAGGTAGAAATTTTTGTGTTTTTCTTTTAGACTTTTTGTTGCAAATTTCTCAAATCGACATGAACGCAAGCCACGTGCGTTGGTTATGTGCAGGAGTGGACAACCAGTTATGGATTACAATATGGGTGGTTTGGGCGGCAGCCCGGGGCCCAAGCCTTCTAGGTGGCCTATGGACACCCAAACCACCCACCAAATTTTATTCTGAGAAGGACCTTCACCTATGAAATCCTCATACATGTGTTCATACTGTACTCAATACACATGTACACAAGAGCCATTTCAGGACCTTTGAAAGTCATCCAAGGGTCCTGAAACCGCAGAGTGAGAGCAGCAGAAGGGACACTGACAAGAAGCTGATTCTAGTACCAGATGTAGGAAGTTACTCCAGACTTGTAGTGCCTATAATATTCCTACAGCCCAGGGCCCATGGTGGTCTTATCCGCTCTTGTGGACAACTACTCTAAATTTTGGACATATGTATTTGAAGCCGTGGCCTGCATTTTTAAGCACTGTAGCCACACCCCAGGAAGATGGCGACTCTTAAGGGTGCGGTCAGACGTGGCGTTTGCAATGCGTTTTACATCTTACTATGCTGGCTGGTTGGAAAGCTTTGTTCTACATTGCTGGAAGTGAAAACAGCACAAATGTCATGTGTGACCGTAACTGGAGCCAAGTTCACACATTGGGACTCATTTACTTACCCGGTCCTGTCACGATCCAGCGACGCGTTCTCCGACAAGGATTCGGGTCTTCCGGCGATTCAGCAAGCTCGTTCGTCCGACTTCCACCAGGTGTCGCTACTGCGCCGAGGTTTTAAATTCTGCGTTTTTTTCAGAATCCGTCGGGTTTTCGGGAATCGGAAATGCGCGATTCGGACCCTTAGTAAATGTGCCCCACAATGCGTTACGTCACATTTTTAGCTGCGTTTTTGACGCATTCAAATGGCTTGAATTGTGATCACATGCTGAGGTTCTGATGCGGATAGCTCTCTGCACCATCATCTTATTTAGCTCTGGGGGGTAAAATGTGGGTAGTAACTGGGTAGTTGCCCTAGGGAAAGTACTTAGCATAATAACATATGATAAAAAAAAATTTTTTTAAACTAAATAATAATTTAAAAAATTAGTTAAAAAAATGAAATGCTGTATGGGTAGAGATGAGGAGACCCACGAGCACTGTTCATCGAAAAGGAGGCAGCTACAATGACAGGGAGGGCAGCTATAAACTTTAAATAATTGGAGTTTTCAAGGTAAGTACTGAGTGTGCACTGCCAGACCTTCTTATAGAGCAGCCACTGAGGGTGTGTACTCGGAACATCTTACAAGAACTGGGAGTGTATTAAAATGAAGGAATAAGGGACAGGGACGTGGTGGTGGTGGTGCTGTTGGTGGTGGTGGAGGTTCTGGTGCTGCAGGAGGACCTGTTACATTGTGCCTGTTACACCGTCCTGTGGTAGGCATCAGGGTTTGCAGTTTATTCTTGTAGGCCACAAAAACGCTCGCAGAATGGAGCAACCAGACAAAGTTGAGGCATTGGTAGATTACATCGCAAAGAGTCCCTCAAGTTCCATTGGTTTGTCTTCAACCCGCACCACCTATTTGTGAGCCCTCACCCCCCATTCATAAGAGGAAGAACGTCTCAAGCTTCAAGTCATAGAGCAGTCACTAATACTCTATGATAACTCACCTTGCTGGGATTTCATGGGCGTCCACCTGCCCCAGTTGCGGACATAGGGGATCGTTTACTAATGGACCGAGTGGCGCACTTTCGTCGGGATTCCCGAATATTTCTGTTTTGCCCTGAATTGCCCTGGGATTTTGCCGCACATGATCGGATTGTGGCGCATTGGCGTTGGCTTTCACGCCACAGAAATCGGCGTGGCCGTCGGACAACCCGACGGATTCGGAAAAAACGAGGAATTTTAAAAAGAATTTGTGTCGCAAGATCAGCACTCACATGCACCGGGAAGAAGAAGGTGAACTCCGGCGGACCTCAGCGCAGCAGCGACATCTGGTGGATATCGGGCGCACGGACCTTAGTGAATCCCGGCAGACCCGAATCAGCGTCGGAAAATGCGCAGCGGGATCGCGACTGGACCAGGTAAGTAAATGTGCCACATAGAGTTCCCAGATGCCTAACTTGGGTTGGATGTGCAAAATCCAAGAGAGGACAGGAGTATCAGCTCTCAGAAAATCCTCAAGGATCCAATGGAGTTAGCTCATTCAGAGCGATGAATTTATTTCTTACAAGTTTTAAAAAACAAAAAACAGTTAAAAATGTAAAATTTTTAAAACTTGTAAGAAATAAATTCATCGCTCTGAATGAGCTAACTCCATTGGATCCTTGAGGATTTTCTGAGCGCCGATACTCCTGTCCTCCCTTGGGTTTTGCACATTGATTCTCTTCAGCCCCAGGATCTGGCCTGGGCACTGTCGATCTACAGGAGACCACTGGCTGCTGGAATTGCATCCTACATGTGCTAATTGCATATGTGAATTGGTGAGTGACCTTGGTGAGTGAATTGGTGAGTGACCCATACCCTTTCCCCCGTGACATTACGTTCTTTACGAGGTAGCGCTGTTTCTTCTCTTCTTTCCCACCACCACGCACAAATCGGATATCCTCCGACAACGAGTGTGAAACCCCTCCAGCTCTAAGCATAACTTGGGCTGGAGGATATGGACAGCGGACCATCACAGGACATCTACCATGATGCGGATGAAATTCGGTACAGACCTGAATATGAGAGTTCGGACCTGCTCCTCACTACTCGGCAGTAGATGACCATAAGACTTCTCTCATAATCAAAGGAAAAGCAGTGTACAGAGAAGAGCGTCTGCCCAAGCCCAAGCACTCGTTTTTGTCCATTGGTCAATGAAGGGAGTCTTCGGCCTTAGGCCGTTGTCTATATCCGAGGTGGTAGCAGGAAAAGGTTCCGAAATCTCCTCAATGTGGGACTATGTTTACTGTCATCTTTTATTGTACTTTTATGTTTTATATGTCGTTATTACATTTTATGTTTTGAATTGAGGCCTGTTTTATCTCCATCTACAAACTTGAGGAAGCAATGGACAACAAACTACTAGGAATGATGACACAAGATGCACACATGTATCTAACCAAAGCAAGGAAGTGTAATAGTAGATAAGGACCTGGATGGTGGAGAAGACTAAGCACCAGAGGCAATGAGAGTGGGAGGTGAGTGGGAGGTATGAATTTTGGTTTGAGTTGCTCTGCAGGGAAAAAGCGGGAAGATATATAACTTCAGGACATGACAGTAGAATGTGTGTAGGAGGATAGATGACCAGATGAAGAGAATGAAGTTTTTAAATGATATTACCTAATATTTGTACCACCAAAATAAATGACTGTATGCAAATGAGCCTGAGGGGCTCCAGGGGCTCCATTAACACCTGGAGGCCCCCAGGCTGATTTGCATACAGTCCTTCTTTCTGGTGGTAGGTGCATTTGAAGTAAACATGAAGACCCAAATTGGAGCCCATACCAAACATTGGAATGTCAGTCAGATGTTTGGGGTTTGTGATTGGGAAAACATGGGAGGCTGGTTGATTGACAACTGAGCAGTTTTCAGCCCTATTGTCCTGTACTTGAATGTGATTGGCCAGGATGGACATGTGACCCCGGGGCTGGATTAAGGTCGATGGAGGCCTCTGGGCACAAAATCTGGTGGAGGCCTCCATAATGTTAATATTTTTTTCAGCTGTGGTTACTGTGTCTCCCTAAACTGCATATCTGTCTGCAACCACCTCGCTCCTCAGACACCAAACGGTCACATAAACATAGGGCCCAAAATAAGGAGTTGATTGAAAATATAAAATGTACCTGATATAGGGACAATTTTATTAGGGCTTGTACTCCTGAAACCTGATGTACAAGCCAGGAATTGCGACTGTTTTCCCGTTTATGCCTGCTCCTTAACAAGCTCCAATCACGGAAGTTATCGGTGGGTGTTTACTGCAATATGCAGCAAACACGTGGCTTGTATGTAGAGGGATCAGCCTGGGAACCCTCTACACCCTCCCATTAAGGACTCGTTACATACTAATACAGTACGTCACAAGTCACTAAGGGACACTTTACTTGTAGGAGCTTAGTTACCGGTGGTTGGCTTGTAGATGAAGGGTACAGGAGGTGACATCGGTGTATGTGGGAGTTACTGGTTGGGAGTTACTGGGTGCAGGGGTTATGTGGGTAAATTAAAATGGACTCATACTGGAGCTGCTTGGATTCCAGGCCCACGCTCCCACAGACAACATAATCCATAATCACTGACTTGATGGGGAGCAGAAGCCTTGTGTTAATTATGATAATTATAGGAATGTTCCAACACCTGCTACCATATCCCCAAACTCATACACAAGATAACATGGTGGACTGTAACCATCCGGTCTGTTATGCTGTAGTAGGACCTATTTCAACCTCAGGTCCCTGGATGCTACATGTTCGGCAGGATTTTTAATCCAAAACTGCAGCTCTGGTGGTGGCCCCGGGGTGGGCGCCCCTGGAGACCTTCTAATAATCCAGCCCTGTGTCACCTTGCCTGGAGAGAGCTAGGTCAGGCTGAATCTGGTGAAGGAAATAATTCACCAGTTTTCACAATTGCCCTTTGAAGGGCAGATAGGGAGGAGTGTGATAGTGAGATAACCTTACTCCACCGACACCATCATCCATTATCATGCAATAGTACATAGAGTCCATATTCACTGCATCACCACTTTATCATAAGGGGGGGAAGGGAAGGGCTTCCATGTGCGGTTATCAACGTTATCTGGGGTCCACCAGTCAATAGTACGGTGGCCTACAGTAGCCAATAGTCATTTCTTTTGTTGGGTGACCAGCTTCAACCCAAGAAATTCATCAGGGTGTTGCAGGGTCCTCCTCCAGTTAAGACAGACAAACTGAACAGGAAGAGACTGTAAAAAATAAGGGAGAAGACCCTCAGTTGCTGATGTCTGGGGGATCAAAGAAGTCCTAGTAGTTGATAAAAGAGGGGCGCCTATTAGTCAATGAGCTCCATTTATCTGATAAGAGAGGGGCCCCTGTAACTAATAGTGTATGGGATGTGATTTGTGATTCTCTCTTTAGGGACCCCCAGCGGACCTCAGCTTTTTATCACCCTTAGACCTTCTGAAGGAGCTGAATGTGACCCTTGTGTAAGAAAAGTTTTTGTATATTTTTTAGCCTCGTCCCCTCTGTGTTTATATCCTCTACCACCTACACACTAGCTGGGAGGCTTATCAGATGGATGTCTTGATTAAGGAAGAAGAAAAAACCTTTAGGGGAAATTTTCTCAGTTTTTTACATGCAGGTACGAGACTGTTGTTACGAGTGAGGCGCACGGTTACCTGCTCTACATCCGGCTCTTCAGGAATTCCTCCATCGTTTCTCCCACTCTTTGTCCTCGGGTCAGTCCTCACACCTGTTCTTCTGATTATATAAGAAGCTGTAGCCTTCAGCTCCTGCAGATACAAGTTCAGCACCATGGCGAGTGTAGCTGCTATCGTGGCCAGGAACCAAGCTGGTCCTCTTGGTTATGGAACCCATGACAACCCAAAAAAATACTTGAACCAAGACTTTGAGGAGCTGAGGGCACATTGCTTGGCCTCGGGGACCTTGTTTGAGGACCCAACATTTCCTGCTGCTCAGTCGTCTCTAGGAAATAATGAACTAGGACCCGATTCCGACATCGTGCAAGGACTCGTCTGGAAGAGACCCAAGGTGAGGAAAATGTATGTATATGGAAAAATATATTTGACGACCAATTCACATCTGGGTTCCTGCGTTTGCAGGTTTGAATCTGTTTTTCTTCCGTTTTTGGAAGTGTAAGCTGCTGTGAAAATGTTAATACAACTGCTTACACTTCCAAAAATGAGGAAAACAGATTCAAACCAGACAGCATGGGAAACCTGCAAAAACACATATGTTATCAGTGCATTTAAAAAGGAATCAATAACAGACCAAAAACACACCTTGTAACTTAGGGGTCGGGAACCTTTTTGGCTGAGAGAGCCATGAACTGCACATAATTTAAAATGCACATGCCCCCAGTAGATAGGTAGCCCCAGTACATTGCCCACAGTAGATAGGTAGCCCCAGCACATGCCCCCAGTAATTAGGTAGCCACATCACACGGCCCCCAGTAAATAGGTAGCCATGGCACATGCCCCCAGTAGAAAGGTAGCTCAGACACAAGCCATGAGTAGATAGGTAGCCACAGCACATGCCCCCCAGTAAATAGGTAGCCACAGCACATGCTCAAGGTAGATAGGTAGTCATAGCACATGCCCCCAGTAGAGAGGTAGCCACAGTAAATACCTCCCAGTAGACAGGTAGCCCCATGACATGCCCACAGGCCCCAGTAGATAGGTAGTCAAAACACATGCCTTGCAGTAGATAGGTAGTGACGGTGTTGCTTAGGCAATGGCGCCTTGGTAATATAGAGGAGTGGATACCGCTCTACTCTATGACACAGGTGCTGTCACCTAAGCAAGGCCATTGCTATTAATCAATGATCTGTCTGCGAGCCAGATGCAGCGCAGCCATTAGAAGAGCCAAATCTGGCTCCCGAGCCATAGGTTCCCTACACCTGGTGTGACTGTACCCTAAGGGGGTACTAGGATTCTGAATAGGGGGAAAGACAAAAGTGTCTGGTATTGAGTGAAAGGGAACGTAATAAGTAGCAGCGGATACTTAGGATCCAGCTTTCATGTCAGGAGCAGTCAGGGCAGCAAGAGCTCATAGTGGAGGGCAATACTGCTTACCCCATACACGGCGCTCCTGCAGTTGGTGGAAGCATAATGTGGGGGAGGCAGGACGAGGATCTTAGTTCAGACCCAGTTCAGCATTTACTCAAACTCCAGAAATAGAGAGGGCGGAGAGTGTACGTTTGGCTGAGATGGTTAGCCTGTACACTGTAGTGCCGCCTCCCTCCGGGAGCTGTTATCTGCCGCCTGAAGCAAGATTTCCATCTTGCCTCATGGCAGATGTGGCCCTGGGCAAGGGGCATTAATGGATATTGATTGTCAATGCTTATTTCAAGTGTTACAATGTATCTGCCCTTATCTTACAGGAGATAAATCCAAATCCCCAATTTATTACAGAAGGGGCGTGCCGTGATGATGTTCTGCAAGGAATGCTGGGTAAGTGGTCACATTCGCCCTTCTTGCCCCTAATCCAAACTTCTTATGACCATTATATTGTATAAATGTGTATTGGATATACAAGTGTTGGAGACCTGTCAAGAGACTTTCCAATGATGACCCCTGTGAGTGTGAAAGTTTTATAATAAAAAAATTACATTTGGCCTAAACTAAGTAACTGAGTACTTCTATGTTGTTAAGGTCATGGAACAGCTTTATGCTGCAAAATTTTTTATTATGGTTAAGGGGGATGAATAGGGGATCTTTGCTGCTCCCTGGCTCTGCTCAATCTGTCCCAGTCTATACAGTAAAGCTGACAAGTAAATCTAAAACCTGTTCCTATTGTCTCATACCTTCCATACAGATATTATTGCTGGTGATGCGACAATAGGATATGAATGGACACCTCCTCACATCTACCATTACCAGCCTTTGCCTTGTTGACTCCTTAGCCAATTCTCGTGTGCACTTTTTGGTCACTCGATATATAACGAGTCTCCTAAAGACAATGGTGATCAATGGATGGAGAGTCTCTGATTCTAATAGTCGTTTATTTTATGACTTCCCAGTAACAGCAGGTTATGTTTTCCACAGGTAACTGCTGGTTTCTATGTTCTGTAGCATCTCTGACCCTGAATGAAGAATGTCTCTTCCGTGTTGTCCCTATAGAACAGCATTTTGACACCGATTATGCCGGAATCTTTCACTTTAAGGTAATACAAAGTTTTGGAGAAGTCTAAAATTAGACTGGACTCCAAATACTTTAATTAATTTAAAAAAGAAAAGTTTATCACCACTAGGGGGAGCTTATTGCACACAGTGATTGAGCTCCCCCTAGTGGTGGACAAAGTTAGCTTAAATATTGTAATTTAAAAGAAACTAAGCCAAAAAGAACCCATTTTGACTTTTGAAACGCCCACATTTTATTCATACCTTAATTTTGAGACAATGCAGCTGTACTTGGGGCTTGTTTTTTGTCTGATTTGATATTTTTGGTGGTAACATTTTCAAGCAGCTGCTTTTTAAAGTTTTTAACATTTTTATCTACTTTTTATTTGGGATAGATATCTCACATAATAAAGCAATTTAATAGGCACATTTTTTTAATATGTATTTTTAGATTTTCTATTGGGTCCCCTTTGAATCCTTGACCTTGCAATCACTTAATTTGTAAAATGCTCCAGCACTTCCAGATTTGGGTTTCCATCTCCACTTTACACAGTGGACCCCTTTCTTCTTCCTTTTTTTGTTTCAACTGAATTAAAGAGCAGCTTTTATCTTCTCGTCTTCCTCTGGTGTACGGCGGTGTATATACCACTAGTAGAAAAGGAGCTTTTTCTTCCGGCTTCATATAATCTTCATGTCGTGCAGCCTTTCATTCTAGGCTATTCTCCCTCCAGCAATCGGTGTCTGAAGAAGGTCCATGGTGGACCAAAACTCACGTAACTGTGGGTTGCTGTTCTTATCTGCAAACTAATGCTTCAATCCTATATTATTTCAAGTTATTAAATCTATAAAAATTATGGACTCTTTAAGCAAATTCTGTACCCTGGCAAGGGTGACCACATGATCAGATCCAAGTCTAGGATCGCCCAATGATCTCATGTAAAAGGGGAAAGCCATCTGTGCTCGTTAAGAGCTAAGACCACCATCAATCTAAGGCACTTGGGGATCTCAGCTGGTGGACCCCACCAATGAAACATAAAGCGGTTAAGCTCCCTCTGGTGGCTGCAGGGGGTGTTTAAGAATTGTATGGATGATGACAGCAGGTTCTGCATTGGATGTAAATTGCAGATGAGATGTTTAGTCATAGTAAACGAACCCATTAGCAAATGCTTGTTACCATGACAAGACAACGTAGAAGGTTATCATCGATATCTATGACAAGATACATGTCTCATATGTTGGGTGTAAAAATAGCACCTTCACCTTTGTGTTGACCTACAATCTGTCGCCCCCAGTTCTGGCAGTACGGAGAGTGGGTGGATGTCGTAGTGGATGATCGCCTGCCTTATAAGAGAGGGAAGCTGGTATTTGTCAAGTCTACAGCTGCGAATGAGTTCTGGAGCGCCCTGCTGGAGAAGGCCTACGCCAAGTGAGTAATAACATGTTCAGATCTATGTCTCGGATCACCCAATGATCTCATGTAAAATTGGAAAGCTATTCGTGTCCACCATAGCAGATGTCCAGTCCTATGTAAGATTATTTCCAAGTAGAGTGGAGGAGGTAGTACTGTCTGTACTGACCCTGTTAGGAGAGGTATTTGCGGAAGCAATAATATTCTATCTTCATGTTGGTGAAGACTAGGAGGTAGTACTATCTGTAAACATGTGATTTACTTGAACAAACGGGAAGACCATAGTATCTTAAAGGAGTATCTATAAGGAGTCTGTTCTATCTCTACCTATGTTGAGGTGGAGGTCTCCTTATGAGGAGAACCTCTTTTTAAATGAGTAGTTGTTCCTGTCGTGATTGATGTAGACTGAGGCCTGGGTGTGCTTTAACTTTTGTGACACCCATTTCTTTCAGTAAATAGAGAAAGTGCATGAGTTCCCCTGCTACATGAGACCATAGTAATGTGCCAACCCAAAGGCATACCTAGAGTCGTTGTAGATGTTGACTCTCTTATTGGTTGTCAATTTTAGTGCTTCAATAAGTGCCCTCAACTCAACCTCCTCTACTAAAGTGACACCCATTTCTTTGGATAAATGGAGACCGTGCATGAGTTCCCCTGCCACATGGAACCATAGTAATGTACCAACCCAAAGGCATACCTAGAGTCAATGTAGATGTTGACACTCTTATCGGTTGCCAATTTTAGTGCTCCAATAAGTGCCATCAACTCAACCTCCTCTACTGAAATTATACCCATTTCTTGGGGTAATAACAGACAGTTCATGAGTTCCCCTGCCACATGGGGCCATAGTAACGTGCCAACCCAAAGGCATACCTAGAGTCGTTGTAGATGTTGACTCTCTTTTATCGGTTCCCAATTTTAGTGCCCCAATAAGTGGCATCAACACAACCTCCTCTTCTGAAATGTGTGAAGGGAGTGGTTCTGCTTTCACAGCCTCTTATGTGCCACTGACCACTGCATATCCAGTGTAGAACCGTCCATCGTTTCCTGTCCTGTCCTTAGCATAGAGCCAGTGCTTCTCCATGTTTATAACCTTGGAAAGGCTAACTAGTCTTTGTTGTAATCTCAAATATAGAAATTTATAACAGTTTCTTCAATCATTTCAAGTTATATAACTTTTAAACCTATGGAACATAAGTTAATCATGGAATGTCCTGGGGGCACTGAGTTCTTACCCCTCTCTGGAATAAAGTATCTAGTGAACATACATTGCCCTAGGGAAAAATCACTGGTTGTACATCAGAAATTAGAATATTGATCTTAAAGTCACATAAGATCTCTTTGAAACAATATGAAATGTTGGAAAGGTTTATTATTTTATTATCAGTTTATTATTTTATGTGCTGGGCATACTGGGG
Source organism: Engystomops pustulosus (assembly GCF_040894005.1). NCBI lineage: Eukaryota > Metazoa > Chordata > Amphibia > Anura > Leptodactylidae > Engystomops > Engystomops pustulosus. Next base: position 12,200,290 of record NC_092413.1, read on the forward strand.
GTTGGATGGCTATATACTACAGGGGGAAGGCTGACTATGTACTACAGGGGGCTGGCTATATACTACAGAGGGCTAGCTATATACTACAAGGGAAAGGCAGGCTATATCCTACAGGGGGCTGACTATATACTACGGGGGGATAGCTGGTAATATACTATGGGGCTGGCTATATATTATGGCTATATTTGGAGGGGGCTCACTGGCTAAATACTACAGGGGGCTGTCTATGTACTATCTAGTTGGCTGGCTATATTCTACAAGGGGCTGGCTGGCTATATACTACAGGGAGCTGGCTATATACTAATGTGGGCTATCTATATACTACAGGATGCTGGCTGGTTATATACTACAGGGGGCTGGCTATATACTACAGGGGGTTGGCAATATACTACAGGGGCTGGTTATATACTACAAAGCGCTGTCTGGCTATATTCTACCAGGAGCTCACTGGTAAAACTAATATAAGAAAATGGGTTACATATAGCGTACTGCCTCTTAACAGTAAATGTGTCAAAGAACCTGTTTTTCCTGTTTTTCTGGGATTGTTTATATGCGGTGCAGTACCATGCGAGGCTAGAAACAAGATATAGTTAGAATGCAATACCTTCATGTGCTGCATGAGATGAATGGCTCCTGACTGGATGCGAGCCAGGGTTATCGTGACAGCTAGGGATCGGCGCAATAGCCATTACTAGGGATCCTGTGATTGGACAGAAGAGAGAGGCGGATTGTAGTTGTGTATTGTTCTCGATCGCTGACTGGCCATTGAGCCCGGGGAGAGGCTGTGACCAATGCATTTCCCACCCTAGGCTTATACTCGAGTCAATAGCTTTTCTCAATCTTTTGTGGTAAAATTAGGTGCTTTGGCTTATACTCGGGTCGGCTTATACTTGAATTTGTAAGGTGATACTTATATAGTATATAGTAGATTCCATTGTCATTGAATAAGTTTACACTTCCACCAAACATGGAACAGAGGACCTCTCTCGGTGCCTCTTCTCCAGTAAAGGTTGGATCTTTGTGGGTACATTTTTAGCAGCCAATAAAGTGTGAAATATCAAAGATACAATCATTTCCTTTTTATCTCCTGGCGGTCAATGCATTTTGATGTCCCTAATTGGAATGAAGGAAATAATAGTAATATCCCTTTATATCCTCTACTAAATCCCTTGTTGTGTTATTATAGCAAATGTCTTGGAATGAGGGTAAATTTCTCTCTACTTGTATGATGCATCGTACATGGACCCAGAGTTGTCCGAGTCTACTTAAGGAAGCGTCGCTTGGATAGTTTCCTTAGGTGCATCTATGAGAGTGGTAATAATTTGGTAATACCATATATATACTCGAGTATAAGCCTAGTTTTTCAGCACAAAAAAATGTGCTGAAAACCCAAACTCGGCTTATACTCGAGTAAAAAAAAATATAGGTTTTACCAGGTTTTTGTGGTAAAATTAGGGCCCTCGGCTTATACTTGGGTCGGCTTATACTCGAGTATATACGGTAAATTGGGAAGGATTTGGGTGTTAGAGCTGCATTTGGGCATTTTGTTGTCATGTTAGTGGTTGTAAGCTCAATCACTGCAACACTTCCGTTAACATCTTAATCCGATGTTTTGAACAACAAGGAAAAAGATCCCCCGGCACTGAGTCTATTAAGTAAAAATTCAAAACATTATTAAAGCAAAAAAAAAGTCACATACAGACGCGTTTTGAGCTATTTGCTCTTAATCATAGTCATGGCAGATAGCTGGAAACGCGCCAGCGCCAGTCTGTGACGATAGTGAATTGCTCAATGCCGTAGAATTTCTTCCTCGTTGTTCCTGTATCCGTGCCTCTCCGGTGAGACTTCCATGTCTCTTATTTGTTGCTTGTCCAATGTTATAGAGCAGGAGGAGCTGAGCAGATTATTCATAGTGTCCTATCTGCAGGCAGCAAGTTATAGAGCAGGAGGAGCAGAGCAGATTGTACATAGTGTCCTATCTGCAGGCAGCATATACAGAAGGAGGAGCTGAGCAGATTGTACATAGTGTCCTATCTGCAGGCAGCATGTTATAGAGCAGGAGGAGCTGAGCAGATTATTCATAGTGTCCTATCTGCAGGCAGCATGTTATAGAGCAGGAGGAGCTGAGCACATTTTACATAGTGTCATATCTGCAGGCAGCAGGTTATAGAGCAGGAGGAGCTGAGCACATTTTACATACTGTCCTATCTGCAGGCAGCATATACAGAAGGAGGAGCTGAGTAAATTGTACATAGTGTCCTATCTGCAGGCAGCATATACAGAACTCCTTTTTACCAATCTGAGATAAATTTAGTTGTTTGCTATATTTTGAAGGATTTTTATCAGTAAACTATTGCCGCATTTTATCTGATGAATTGTTTTACATCAAAATTGCTTGTTTGCATCAGTTCAGTTAAAAAAAGTGATGGCACATGTGCAGTCTCTGTACGATCTGTTTGCGGTGGCCAGTTCTATAATCATTTGTATTCTTTGGTATTATTTCCCCTCCCACAGGGCACCAGAATGGGATGAAGTGGACAATACAGTAAGAGAAAGTCTTAGAGTTGTTTCTGAGGACGGTGAAACCTGGTGAGTACATTGGGGGTCATTTACTAAGGGCCGATTCGCGTTTTCCCGACGTGTTACCCGAATATTTCCGATTTGCGCCGATTGTACCTGAATTGCCCCGGGATTTTGGCGCACGCGGGGGATGGATTGTGGCGCATCGGCGCTGCCATGCACGCGACGGAAATCGGGGGGCGTGGCCGAACGAAAACGTTATTCGGAAAAACCGCCGCATTTAAAAACCGAAATTGTGTCGCTTGGGACGCGCTTACCTTCACCTGGTCCAGCTCGGTGTATTCCGGCGCGTTCAGTTGATTTTCAGCGCAGCAGCGCCACCTGGTGGACGGCGGAGGAACTACCTTCATAAATCCCGTCCGGACCCGAATCCTGTTCAGAGAACGCGCCGCTGGATCGAGAATGGGCCGGGTAAGTAAATCTGCCCCATTGTGTCTTGTGCGCCAAACTTTATCTAATGGCTTCTCCCTGTAATAACATGGTCTCCTCCGGTATCAGGATTGGTGGGATTGGTCAAAAAAGCCTCAGAACACATAAAATTCCCCAGGGCTGTAACATTGTATATGATTCTATGAGCTGGTGAAATATAGTGACATAGGCTAGTAAAAAGATCATGGTCAAGAGGGAGGGAAAAGCCCCATTAGAAGTATCAAGAAAGAATGAAGCCTTGTTTGAGTATTCAGAAAGATGAACACTCCATAGTGAGCACCAGGAAAGACGGACACTCCATAGTGACCACCAGGAAAGAGGGACACTCCATAGTGAGCACCAGGAAAGAGGGACACTCCATAGTGAGCACCAGGAAAGAGGGACACTCCATAGTGACCACCAGGAAAACAGGAAAGACGGACACTCCATAGTGACCACCAGGAAAGAGGGACACTCCATAGTGACCACCAGGAAAGAGGGACACTCCATAGTGAGCACCAGGAAAGAGGGACACTCCATAGTGACCACCAGGAAAGAGGGACACTCCATAGTGAGCACCAGGAAAGAGGGACACTCCATAGTGACCACCAGGAAAGAGGGACACTCCATAGTGACCACCAGGAAAGAGGGACACTCCATATTGACCACCAAGAAAGACGGACACTCCATAGTGACCACCAGGAAAGAGGGGCACTCCATAGTGAGCACCAGGAAAGACGGACACTCCATAGTGACCACCAGGAAAACAGGAAAGACGGATACTTCATAGTGACCACCAGGAAAGACGGACACCTCGTAGTGACCAACAGGAAATAGGAACACTCCATAGTGACCACCAGGATAGAGGGACACTCCATAGTGACCACCAGGAAATAGGAACACTCCATAGTGACCACCAGGAAAGCGGGACACTTCATAGTGACCACCAGAAAATAGGAACACTCCATAGTGACCACCAGGATAGAGGGACACTCCATAGTGACCACCAGGAAAGAGGGGCACTCCATAGTGAGCACCAGGAAAGACATACACTCCACTGCAATTACAGGAAAGTTGGAAGCCCCAGGGCTGTAACATTTTTATCTGCGAGTATAATGTTCTATCAAATATTAGTAAAACAATCCTATCAAGAGGGGAGAAAAAGCCTCATTTTGAGGAGCAGGGACATCCCATTGGGAGTACTGAGAAGGATGGAGCGAAAAGCCTCGTTGGGAGCAGATTGGGAACTAGCCCAGATATGACTGGGAATGCCCAATGTCCTTTTACTTCCTCAGATCTGGGTCGCAGACATTTTGTCCCTAGAGCAGACTGAGTAGCAGGAAACGTGAGATCCTCAAACAAGGTCCCCGAGGCCAAGCACCTTGTTTGAGGACAAGTATTTTCTTGGTTCAAGTATTTTCTTGGATATTTATTGGCCCCAATTCCCAAAGCTGAGGCTTTGCTCCTGACAACTATAGTGTAGAGCACCAGTAAAGAGGTTTCTCATTGGGAGTACCAAGAAAGAGCGAAGCTTCAGTGGGAATAGCAGGGAGCTCTTTATGGAATAGTGGGAAAGAGAGAAGGTTCTTGTATGACATTCAAGGCAATGAGGATTCCTGCTGTAGGTCCTGCTGAAGGGAGGCAAAGATTTAGCGACTGAATGGGATCCACTAAGAAGTTTCTTTCTATCCTCTATTTTCTTTAGGATACCATTTTCTTCCTTTTTGGTTGAATATTGTCGAGTGGATATATGTCATCTGAATCCAGACTACGTCCACAGCAGAGAAGATCTAACCTGGTGCCTGTCCGAATTCTCAGGTTCTTGGACCTCCGGATCCACTGCTGGAGGCTGCACAAACTACCGTAAGAGAAGCCGTATTCTGGAGTCGAGGAATCCTGGTGAATTATGTAAAAATTTCAACTTGTAATTTCTTTGTTTCAAAATTAGCGACATTCTGGACCAATCCTCAGTTCTGGATCAAACTAGAGGAACCTGATGTGGACCAACCGGAGAACGCTGAGACACCTCTGTCCACAGTCATTGTCTGCCTAATGCAGAAACATCATAGAAGAAAGAAGATCGATGGAGGGCAGTTATTAAGCATTGGCTTCACTATCTACGAGGTAAGAATCAGAATGATGTATAATGTATATACACAGCCAAGAGGTGGAATCATATTCACATCACATAGTGAATATAGACTATACTATTTATTTGTTACTGCAGTTACACAGACTGTCCACTACACTGACTCTATTCTATTTGTTAATTCTTGTGCTCGGGGCATCTGGAATGAGCTGATTGGTAAAGGTGCTAAGTATCGGACCCCATTGATAAGATAATGATGATCCATTGTGTACGTGTTCCTGTTACACCCCTGACAATATACACTCACCGGCCACTTTATTAGGTCCACCATGCTAGTAACGGGTTGGACCCCCTTTTGCCTTCAGAACTGCCTCAATTCTTCGTGGCATAGATACAACAAGGTGCTGGAAGCTCCTCAGAGATTTTGTTCCATATTGACATGATGGTATCACACAGTTGCCGCAGATTTGTCGGCTGCACATCCATGATGCAAATCTCCCGTTCCACCACATCCCAAAGATGCTCTATTGGATTGAGATCTGGTGACTGTGGAGCCATTTGTGTCCAGTGACCTCATTGTCATGTTCAAGAAACCAGTCTGAGATGATTCCAGCTTTATGACATGGCGCATTATCCTGCTGAAAGTAGCCATCAGATGTTACAGGGTACATTGTGCTCATAAAGGGATGGACATGGTCAGCAACAACACTCAGGTAGGCTGTGGCGTTGTACCAAGGGGCCCAAAGACACCATGACACCACCACCACCAGCCTGACCCGCTGATACAAGGCAGGATGGATCCATGACACCACCAGCACCAGCCTGACCCGCTGATACAAGGCAGGATGGATCCATGCTTTCATGTTGCTGACGCCAAATTCTGACCCTACCATCCGAATGTCGCAGCAGAAATCGAGACTCATCAGACCAGGCAACGTTTTCCCAATCTTCTACTGTACAATTTCGATGAGCTTGTGCAAATTGGAGCCTCAGTTTCCTGTTCTTAGCTGAAAGGAGTGGCACCCGGTGTGGTCTTCTGCTGCTGTAGCCCATCTGCCTCAAAGTTTTACGTACTGTGCGTTCAGAGATGCTCTTCTGCCTACCTTGGTTGTAACGGGGGGCGATTTGAGTCACTGTTGCCTTTCTATCAGCTCGAACCAGTCTGCCCATTCTCCTCTGACCTCTAGCATCAACAAGGCATTTCCGCCCACAGAACTGCCGCTTACTGGATTTTTTTTTCTTTTTCGGACCATTCTCTGTAAACCCTAGAGATGGTTGTGCGTGAAAATCCCAGTAGATCAGCAGTTTCTGAAATACTCAGACCAGCCCTTCTGGCACCAACAACCATGCCACGTTCAAAGGCCACAAATCACCTTTCTTCCCCATACTGATGCTCGGTTTGAACTGCAGGAGATTGTCTTGACCATGTCTACATGCCTAAATGCACTGAGTTGCCACCATGTGCTTGGCTGATTAGAAATTAAGTGTTAATGAGCAGGTGTACCTAATAAAGTGGCCGGTGAGTGTATATCCGTCCTCTATAGACTCCTTATAATGGTGGCTGCCAGATGATACATATAGGGCAGTGGTAGGGGGATACTTACTGGAGACTGATATCAGGTTATATAACTATTCTACTTTTCTCTTTTGCAGGCCCCCAAAGAGGTACGTAGGCTTAATGAAGACCCTGGAGGCTCCTCCCTCATTCTCTACTATTATATGATGTGTAATGGTTCCTATATAGCAATGACTTGTGTATCTGTACTGTACTATGCCATTACACCTTGGCCACAATAGGGACAGTATCTGGGCCATTGTATTCCAAATACTCTGCACAGGCACAGAGGATTGTTCGATTTCTTTTTACTAATTTAAGTTCTCAGCTGAAAGACCTTTCACCACTTCACACATGTAGTTATTAACTACATTAACTACATATAATGTAGGGACTGCTGTACAGATTCAAGTGCACTTTGAATTTGCTTTCTAGCCCACACTGTTGCTGAGATATCAGTCCCAATATCTGACCATTTTAATCCTCTCCACTATCAGAAAGAAGGAGCTGGAGCAGAGGAGGAGGAGGGGTCATGTGATATGATCTTCTCAGCGTGTCACTTTTAGAGAATGTTAGCATAACACACACCCCTTCCTCCGCCCCAGCTCCTCCTCAGCGTTGAGGATTATAATGGCCAAATAGTGGGACAGATATCTCAACAACCTTGGGGGCTAGAAGGAAAATTCCAAGTACCCCTGAATCTGTGTAGCTGTGTAGTTAATATCTACATGTGTGAGATGGTAAAAGGTCCACTGATATAACACAACTATTGGATCCCAGGAGAAATTCGGATCATAAGCCTCTATGTAATTGAAGTGCCAGTGATCAATTCTCCATTTATGCCTATGACTGTGAAAGACTCTTGGAAGAGCCGCAGAAGGTAACTGAATTTGGCACAGCGATGGCCATTCCCTAGGGATTTTGGTCCATCTCTCAAGTAACATTGGTGGGATAATCCCTTTAACATATCCAGTGCCAAAAATAAAACGGACCTCCTATCCAACCTTCTTCTCACTCAATGGGGCACATTTACTGACCCGTCCCTTTGACGCTGCCAATCCAGAATGTCTAACGATTCACTTACAGCATGGATGAATATTTCCGATTTGCCCTGAATTGCCCCGAGTTTTTGGCGCACGCGATCGGATTTCATGCGACACAAATCGGAGGGCGTGGCCGTCGGTCAACCCGACTGATTCGTACAATTCACATTGGGGCAGATTTACTTACCCGGCCCATTCGCGATCCAGCGGCGCGTTCTCTGCACAGGATTCGGGTCCGGACGGGACTTATGAAGGTAGTTCCTCCGCCGTCCACCAGGTGGCGCTGCTGCGCTGAAAATCATCTCAATGCGCCGGAATACACCACCTCGGACCAGGTGAAGGTAAGCGCTTCCTAAGCGACACTTTTTCGGTTTTTAAATGCGGCGGTTTTTCCGAATACGTCGGGTTTTCGTTCGGCCACGCCCCCCGATTTCTGTCGCGCGCATGCCGGCGCCGATGCGCCACAATCCGATCGCATGCGCCAAAATCCCGGGGCAATTCAGGTACAATCGGCGCAAATCGGAAATATTCGTGTAATACGTCGGGAAAACGCAAATCGGGCCCTTAGTAAATGACCCCCATTGTGTCGCAAGATCAGCACTCACATGCACAGGGAAGAAGAAGGTGAACTCCGGCGGACCTGAGCGGGGAAGCGTCACATTCAAGAAATAGGGAGCGGCACCGCACGTTCAATATGAATTACCATTTCTCTCTTTTTAAGATGCCACCTAATGTTCACCTGGGCCACGATTTCTTCATGAAATACAGAGCAGTTGCTCGTGCAGGCGCCTTCATAAACCTACGCGAAGTGTTTGGACGTTTCCAGCTTCCGGTTGGAAACTACGTGATTGTCCCTTCGACTTTTGCTCCTTTTGAAGAGGCTGATTTCTTGCTACGTGTATACACGGAGAAGAAAGCTCAAGCTCTGTAAGTAAGAGTTTTGGAAGTCGGCTGCTTGGGCTGCGGTTGTCCGGGGCGACTGTTCCCTGTGTTTGTGTATATTATGGTTTATATATGTATAATATGCTGATGATACCCAGCTATATACCTCTGCCTTACTCCAGGAAACTAGTGACTGTCTCTCTGCCGTCGCTAACATCATGGCATCTATCTTCTCGAAAATTGATCTTTCCAAAGCGGAACTTCTTGTCTTTCCATCATCTACTAACCGACCCAACCCTGACTTCTCCATCTCAGTCTGTGGGATCACCATTACCCCGAGGCAGCAGGCCGATGTCTTGTGGTTGTGCTGGACTCCGACCTCTACTTTGCACCACATATTCAATTACTTGCTCTCTCCTGCCAATCAAATCTCAAAAACATTTCCAGAATCCACCCATTTCTTACAATTAAAACCTCCGAAATGCTAATCCTCCAGACATCCGGAGCTCCCTACTAATCGTCTTCCACTCACTAAACTCTCTCCTCTACAATCTATTCTTAATGCAGAAGCAAGGCTCATCTTTCACCATATGCTACAAAGATGCCTCCAGTCTGTGCCAATCACTGCACTGGTTGCCAGTCTCCTCCCAAATACAGTTTAAAATAATCACCCTCATCCACAAAGCTCTGCACAATGCCGCACCTTCCTACCTCTCCTCTCTCACATCAGTCTATCATCAAACTGGGTTCTTCCATCTGCCAGTGACCTTAGATTATTCCCATTCATGTCTCCAGGACTTCTCCAGAGGTGCTCCAATTCTCTGGAATGCCCTACCCCGTTCTATCAGGCTAACACCTAACCTACAAATCTTCAAACATGCTCTTAAAACCCATCTCTTTAGGTAGCCTATCACATTCCATAACTACATGATTCTACAACTCTCTTTTTACTTATCCATCCTATGACCTCCTCCTATCTGTTATCCAGCAAACACCAGATAGATACCAGGCTCCAGGCTCTTTTGCCATCCCCCGCTTCATCCTCATAGACTATAAGCCCTTGTGAGCAGGACCCTCACTCTTATTGTTCCATATGACTATGTTTTTTACTCTGTAATGTCTTATTTTATTTGGATATATCCAGAACCTGTACATTGCTACAGAATATGATGGTGCCATATAAATAAATATTATTATTATTATTATAATATTTGTTATTTTTTTGTATTGTAGAGAACTGGGGTACGCGGTGTACGCTGCTGTTTATGAGGTAAGGCATGAATATTGGGGATCATCAACCCATCTATTCTAGAATATTTAACGATGAAAGAAAGAAAAGTGATACAATAAGAACAACAAGTGGGGGTGTAAATCAAACCCAGCCCCCACCCCACCACCTGCCATGTACTATTCATCTAATGTATAATATTTTTGTCATCTTACGTGGCAGGGGGGTGTTTGGGCTCCTAAGGCCACTAGCGCCCCCTATACCTACCCCCCGTCTAGTGTCTATTACATTTGTGTATTAAGGAATGTTTGTGCTGATTCTTCTTCTTCTTTTACCCCTTGTAGCCTTCAGTGAATGGAAAGCCGGATACAGTCATTCTTTATGGGTCAGAGCCATTGGATGAGGAGGTAATTGATATGTCCTGTATGGGCGGGTATCATAAGGACACATCCATGTGTAATGGACCTCTCAATAGGTCTTATTCATGCTCCACACAGAGTCTGATCACCTCTATGGGGCAATTCCATCTACTGCCCATAACTGGGAATGCGGCTGTATATTTTATCTGCCTGGAAGAGGAGGATTTAATTTGTTCACCAATTGCAAGCAAAGTTTTATTATTGTTAGACCTTTTCTGCACCAGGGTCCGTCATTGGTTCGATGCCTGGAGTTCCCCTGTGAGTTGGAGGTGATATATACTACCTCTGGCTGGAGTTCCCCTGGGAGTTGGAGGTGATATATACTACCTCTGGCTGGAGTTCCCCTGTGAGTTGGAGGTGATATATACTACCTCTGGCTGGAGTTCCCCTGGGAGTTGGAGGTGATATATACTACCTCTGGCTGGAGTTCCCCTGGGAGTTGGAGGTGATATATACTACCTCTGGCTGGAGTTCCCCTGGGAGTTGGAGGTGATATATACTACCTCTGGCTGGAGTTCCCCTGGGAGTTGGAGGTGATATATACTACCTCTGGCTGGAGTTCCCCTGGGAGTTGGAGGTGATATATACTACCTCTGGCTGGAGTTCCCCTGGGAGTTGGAGGTGATATATACTACCTCTGGCTGGAGTTCCCCTGGGAGTTGGAGGTGATATATACTACCTCTGGCTGGAGTTCCCCTGTGAGTTGGAGGTGATATATACTACCTCTGGCTGGAGTTCCCCTGGGAGTTGGAGGTGATATTTACTACCTCTGGCTGGAGTTCCCCTGGGAGTTGGAGGTGATATATACTACCTCTGGCTGGAGTTCCCCTGGGAGTTGGAGGTGATATATACTACCTCTGGCTGGAGTTCGCCTGGGAGTTGGAGGTGATATATACTACCTCTGGCTGGAGTTCCCCTGGGAGTTGGAGGTGATGTATACTACCTCTGGCTGGAGTTCCCCAGTGAGTTGGAGGTGATATATACTACCTCTGGCTGGAGTTCCCCTGGGAGTTGGAGGTGATGTATACTACCTCTGGCTGGAGTTCCCCTGGGAGTTGGAGGTGATATATACTACCTCTGGCTGGAGTTCCCCTGGGAGTTGGAGGTGATATATACTACCTCTGGCTGGAGTTCCCCTGGGAGTTGGAGGTGATATATACTACCTCTGGCTGGAGTTCCCCTGGGAGTTGGAGGTGATATATACTACCTCTGGCTGGAGTTCCCCTGGGAGTTGGAGGTGATATATACTACCTCTGGCTGGAGTTCCAGTGAGTTGCTTCTGAAAGTCCTAACCAGACACATGGCCTGCCTGCTAACTGAGGACTATCCCCTCCTTCAGGCCTGCAGCAATGCATCCCAACAGAGCCTGCCCAACTTGTTGCCCAGCAGCCTTCTACTTTTTCTGTAGCCCCTAGCCTATAGGACCTGGGCTGTGAGATTCTAACAGACTGCATCAACCTCGGACCTGGCAGATAGGACACCTCATCAGCTTGTAATCATTTCTGCTTCCAGAATATTGGAATAAACTGTGAGTTTATTCTGTGAGTTTATGTTCTTCACCCTATCTCCACATGTGATCCCTGGCTGCTGCTAACATCACAGGCCTCACATCTACCATCTACCATCATGTACGACAGGAGTGGCCCAGGGGGAACCTTCCATCTTATCGCAGCCTCTATCTCCTTGCTGGCCCTGCCCGGTGTGGTCCACCTGGACCAACCTACCCGTGACCAGTCTAGGGCTAGGCTGTGCTAAAGGCAGCCACGCAGGTACCAGGGAAATACAGCTGACCCCACACCGAAACTTCAGGCCCTGGTGCGAGGACATTGCACATGGTACTAGGTCCATGCGCGGATGACAATCCAGTGACATATTTGGCTGTAATATAGACAACGGTGGTGGATGTAATTAGAAACTTCACAATAATAATCATAATATTTATTTACATTTTTTTCTAGAAAGATGAATACAATGCTGAGGATCTAAGAGATGTCCTAAATAAGTTGTTATCCAAATGTAAGAGCGATTTATCTATCTCATATCTATCACATACATCTCATACCTTATTTGTTCATATCAAATGTCTATCTATATATGTTGTTCATGTATTTTGGACACCTCTTAAATATTTACGTAATTATCTAATGTCTATTACAAATATGATATAAATTTTATTTGTTGCCTATTTATATCTCTCCATATTTCTTTCCTGTGTTTCCAGGTAAAAATGTAAAGTCAGACGGATTCTGTCTGAAAACATGTAAAGAAATGATTGATTCCCTGGATGTATCCTTTTATAAATGTCCCTGATATTCATTAAGTGAAGAGTTAAACTTTTGTGTCTTCCAACTGTGGAAGGAATTCCCTATTTGCTGACTATTGTTTTTCGCTTGTCTTCCTTTAGAACCAATCATGTATCTACTATAGAGGTGATGGGGGCTGTCACTGCACACTGATTTATATGGCTCCTATTCACTTCATTACTAGCTGTATATATATATATACACTGTGAGAGCTCCCCCTAGTGGTTGATGTTAGAAGATAGAATTTTGTCATTCATGAAAATGCTCTTGGTGCTTCCTTATTACATATATTGGGCAGAATTTTGAAGTGAAAATCAACTCAGTATTAAGTGGGTATTTCAAAAGTAGTTGAAAATGGATATGAATATCACGGTTTGTAGACCTGTATAACGGTGTAAAATATGTTATTTAGCGGAAATTTCCGCCACAGGGCCAGAAATGGGGACTACTCTTCTCCCGATGCTGGTTGGGGTGGGGTGGGGATGGTGATAGACTGTGCAGTGGAGACTACACACTAGCTATAGCCTACACCAAATTTGGGCACAGACTAAAGGTCAGTTCTACGCCAGGCAGGATTATAGACTATCCATTCGACAACCGGCTATGCTGCCGTATATAAGTACGACGGAAAGTGTTTGGATCATATGCTGGTGCATAATGATACATATAGGGACAGATTTACTTACCCGGTCCCATCGTGATCCCGCGCTACGTTGTCCGATGAGGATTCGGGTCCGGCGCGATTCACTAAGATCGTGCTCCCGAGTTCCTGCAGGTGTCGCTGCTGGGCCGAGGTCCGCCGGAGTTCACCTTCTTCTTCCTGGTGCATGTAAGTGCTTGATCTTGCCACACACTTGCGTGCAAGCCGGCACCAATGCGCCAAAATTCAATCACGTGCGCCAAAATCCTGCAGCAATTCAGCGCAAATTGGAAATCGTCAGTAAATGAGTAAATTAGTAAATGAGCCCCATAGTGTCTCACAATAGAAAGTTCTTGAAAGCTCGGAGAGATCACTGATGTTCCCTAAAGTGGAAATTTCTGATAGCGATATAAAACTGCAATCACCTTAACCACAACCTCACAGGACGACAACACTGGGACACTGAGGAAAGCAACTTTTAAGAAACTCTGCGACAAGCTGCAGTTCTATGGGGTAGGGCTATATTTATACTATGAGACCTGCTGATACCTTGTCTATTTAAGGGCCACCTCTGACATGACTTGGACCGGCTCATGGAGCCCAAGCGGAAAAGCAGTGGCGGTCAGGGGGTCCTAGAGCTCACCAGTGCAATAGTTCCTGGGGTCCACCAACTACTGGCATCCACCAGTATTGAATGAGGCAAACTGCCCATAGGACGATAGCAGCACTTTTTATACATCTGGCCCAGAGGGAGGACGCTATCTATGACCATGTTCACAAGATAATATTGAATTGCATTTTAAAATCCACTAGAGAATCTCCCCTCTGTGTTTAAAGCATAACTTTCTTTCTAGTATTTAGGTCTAATCACTTATACGCTCTGGGAGGAGATTCTCTAGATGCACTTGAAGTTAATTTAAAACCCTCATGTGAACATGCACTTGCGGTTTGCCCCTTATATTGTGGCCTCTCATCTTCCCCTCATAGGGTGGCTCTTCTCATCTCACCCTCATATTGTGGCCCTTCATCTCCCCCTCATATTGTGGCCTCTCACCTTCCCCTCATTTTGTGGCTCCTCTCATCTCTCCCTCATATTGTGGCCCCTCACCTCTCCCTCATATTGTGGCCTCTCATCTTCCCCTCATAGTGTGGCTCTTCTCATGTCCCCCTCATATTGTGGCCTCTCATCTTCCCCTCATTTTGTGGCTCCTCTCATCTCTCCCTCATATTGTGGCCCCTCACCTCTCCCTCATATTGTGGCCTCTCATCTCTCCCTCATATTGTGGCCTCTCATCTTCCCCTCATTTTGTGGCTCCTCTCATCTCTCCCTCATATTGTGGCCCCTCACCTCTCCCTCATATTGTGGCCTCTCATCTCTCCCTCATATTGTGGCCTGTCATCTCCCCCTCATATTGTGGCCTCTCATCTCCCCCTCATATTGTGGCCTCTCGTCTCCCCCTCATATTGTGGCCTCTCGTCTCCCCCTCATATTGTGGCCTCTCATCTCTCCCTCATATTGTGGCCTCTCATCTCACCCTCATATTGTGGCCTATCGTTTTCCCCTCATAGTGTGGCTCTTCTCATGTCCCCCTCATATTGTGGCCTCTCATCTTCCCCTCATTTTGTGGCTCCTCTCATCTCTCCCTCATATTGTGGCCCCTCACCTCTCCCTCATATTGTGGCCTCTCATCTCTCCCTCATATTGTGGCCTGTCATCTCCCCCTCATATTGTGGCCTCTCATCTCCCCCTCATATTGTGGCCTCTCATCTCCCCCTCATATTGTGGCCTCTCGTCTCCCCCTCATATTGTGGCCTCTCATCTCTCCCTCATATTGTGGCCTCTCATCTCACCCTCATATTGTGGCCTATCGTTTTCCCCTCATAGTGTGGCTCCTCTCATTTCCCCCTCATATTGTGGCCTCTCATCTCACCCTCATAGTGTGGCTCCTCTCATCTCACCCTCATATTGTGGCCTCTCATCTCACCCTCATATTGTGGCCTCTCATCTCACCCTCATATTGTGGCTCCTCTCATCTTCCCCTCATATTGTGGCCTCTCATCTCACCCTCTTATTGTGGCCTCTAATCTCACCCTCATAGTGTGGCTCCTCTCATCTCACCCTCATAGTGTGGCTCCTCTCATCTCACCCTCATAGTGTGGCTCCTCTCATCTTCCCCTCATATTGTGGCCTCTCATCTCACCCTCATATTGTGGCCTCTCATCTCTCCCTCATATTGTGGCTCCTCATCTCCCCCTTATATTGTGGCCTCTCATCTTCCCCTCATATTGTGGCTCCTCTCATTTCCCCCTCATATTGTGGCCTCTAATCTCACCCTCATAGTGTGGCTCCTCTCATCTTCCCCTCATATTGTGGTCCCTTATCTATCTCCCATATTGTGGACCCCTCATCCTGTGGGTCCCCATTATCTCCACTTTATATTGTGCGTCCCATGTAACCAAGTTTTATTCAAGGTACCTTACCCTAATGCTCAGGTGCCTGAGCAAGAGGGTCCTTGGGTAATATCTCTGATACAAACTAGTTGAGTAGCAGAGCGGGTCCACCCAGGCTGTGTTATAATACCTGTGTTATAATACCTGATGTGTTCTTGTAGTAAATCTGGTTACTCTGTGATGTTCTCTACAGAGACTTTTTGTGGAAGTCGACACCAACGTCTCCGGAAACATTGATGCCCATGAAATGCGAAATGCCCTACACAAAGCAGGTGACCGAACCGATGAGTGTGTGATGGTTCTAGCTGTGTGATTACTATCTACAGAGCAAGCAATACTACTGCAACTCTTACTATATAGTGCAGATATGGAGGAGGCGGAGCATGACACAAGAGCTCCTCCCCCTAAAACGGAATGCTTTTTAACAGATAAATAAACGTTAAAGATTTTAAACTTAATTAATATCATAAAGAAACTTATTTAACACTAATGTCCTTTCTCGCTCTATGTAGGGATAGGGGAGGGCCTTTAAAAGGGGCAGTCACATGACTTTTATTGCTTGAAGATCCCATTGGTCTGGATTTAAGATTTCACTAATGAAGGAAATATGTAATTTGACTTAATATAGAAAGAGAAAATTACAATGTTCCACTGATTCTAGGGGATTGGCAGATACATTGACGATTTACCTGTTTGTTTGTTTTTCAGGTTTTTGCCTTGGTAACCGGATTCACGATGTCATTATCCGGCGATACATCACTGGTAACCGGGCTATTAACTTTGAGGATTTCATTGCATGTATGATGCGATTGGAGACCCTGTTCAGTAAGTACTAAACAAAACTACATGGACCACAGATCTTGGGGGCACTAGACCAGTGACTTTATGGTTTTGGTTGAGCTTTTAAAAACAGTTTCTAAAACCTTTTTGGTTATGACTCTGGTGCTATTTATTCAGCTACAGATGGTAATGTATCTGCGTTAGTCTAATGGGCTCATCCTCCACTAACCCTAAGGAAATACACCCAAGTAGCCTCTAAATCAGGTAGTTTCCTGTTGCCCCAAACAACAATGTTCTTTGTTAAAGTAGAACCTTTTAATTATCTAACTATTTATAGATAAGAACCAATATGGCTGCACTTCCTGTTTTCACTTTTAAAAAAGAAAGGCTACTGCTGAATAAGGAAATGCCAAAATATTTGTGCTGAAACTTATATTACCAATTTTCACAGCAGGATACCTACCAACTTTTGGGATAGAGAAAGAGGGACAAAAAGCCCCTCCCTTTTTCAAAAACCACACCCATTGTCCCGCCCAAACATGGTATAATATTGACCTTAAAAGCCCCCACATAATATAATGGCTTAACCCCCTACCCCACTTGAGGACCCATATAATGCTCCCTAATGCAACATATAATACCCCCTAATTTTATTTTCCCTTTGCTTTTGTGGCCTTCTGTCCTCCTCCGACCCCCCATATAGTGACCTCCTGTCCTCCTCCATCTTCCCTCCATATAGTGGCCTCCTGTTGTCCCCTGTTCCTGGGTATTAAATTAAAAAAAAAACTTTGCTTTACATTTTCCTCATTTCACCACAGTCCTGCTTCCTCCTCTGCAGTCCCAGCAGCTCTTAGAGGAGTGGGGAGGGGCCAGCCAGGGGAGGAGCTGCCACCACACAGATACTTGTGGAGGCTTCAGCAGCTGATGCTGTGTCCTGGTCCCGTTTCTGCAGCTCTGGTGAGCTGGGGCGGGGACCAGGAGGCGGGAAAACCCAGGAGAGTGAGGGGCAGCACAGGACAATCTTCCCACAGTCCGGGACGGTGGGATATCACCTAAAAAAATGGACTGTCCCGCCGAATCCGGGATGGATGGGAGCTATGCAGCAGTAATAAGGCCATATGTAAATTTTTGGAAAAAATGTCTGTAATATAAATGAGATTTGGAGTAAGTGATGGGCAAAGCTAATTTGCTGAAAAAATGCTTAAAGAAATTTAAAAAAAAACAGGATTCAGTGAATAAAGTCAAAATGTGCCACCGGCTTTAGTTGAATGTGTATGATGGCTTTACACCAGGCAGCTGCAGACTGGCATTGAGTATGTGTCACATTGTTACTATGTGTCGCTGTAATCATTTCCTTCTCTCTGCAGAAATGTTTAACATTCTGGATATGGATAAAGATGGAAAAATCTCTCTAACATTAGCAGATGTAAGTATCTGCCTATAGGGTAGTGTC
Organism: Engystomops pustulosus; assembly: GCF_040894005.1. NCBI lineage: Eukaryota > Metazoa > Chordata > Amphibia > Anura > Leptodactylidae > Engystomops > Engystomops pustulosus. The sequence continues at coordinate 12,218,121 of NC_092413.1, forward strand.
ACACCGGGGTCATATACCATGATGGCCAGAGGGGTTTTGGAATCTATAAGAGGTTAATGTAACTTTTATCGACACAATGGGGGATAAATATGTGATTGCTGGTGATTGGACTTCCGGGACACAGTTACAGGAGAACCTGTGCCATATGGTACCAAGACACTGCTAATGGTCTTTGTCCAGCCTTGTGATGTGATCTTCTCTCCTCTCTCTGTAGTGGGTCTGTGCCGGATTGATTTAGAGGAGAAAGAAATTTGGAGAAGATTTGGAGCCCAGACCTGGCTTTCTGCATCAGAGCTATAGACTTTAAATGTAGCGACAGGGATCCACGCTCATCTACGCTCCATTCACACTCCTGTGAAACAGAGCCCAAGGACAAGGAGACGTTGGATCACAAGCACAATCGCTCCAGGGACATGCTTGTAATCAGTGGCGGATTAAGTGTCCCCTGGGCCCTGGGCTGTTCACAGGATTAGGGCCCCTCCAACGTCCAAACTAACCTTGTGCCCCGAGGCCTAATTCCCTTACGGAATGTCCACAGCAGAGCCCCCCTTTACAGAAATGTCCTTCAGCAGAGCCCCCCTTTACAGAAATGTCCATAGCAGAGCCCCCTTAAATGAAATGGCCATAGCAGAGCCCCCATTTTATGAAATTTCCACAGAAGGGGCCCTCCTTTTACAGAAATGTCCACATTGATCCCCCTTGAAAAATAACGCTATACTCACCTCAGGCTTCTTCTTCCCACGGCTCCGTGTTCTCCTCTTCTGGCCCGCGTGCAACACTATGACATCACGCGCCGCCACCCCACCACATCATAGTGTACGTGCCTGGTCCGGAAGAGGAGAAGACTGAGCTGTGGGGAGAAGAAGACGGGAGTGAGTATAGCAGGTTATTTTTAACCTGGTAATCTTCATAGAGCTGAAGGCCCAATCTATTCCACCTATATGAAGATTCGCCATTGCTTGTAATCAAAATCATTCGCTTATCAAAGTAATTTTTCCATAGGTTATCACTGAAAGACAGAAGACTCACTCCGCACCCCAAAAATATTTATGTGTTATATGTTCATGTGTAGTACAACATCTCACACATGTATTTTCTCTACTTCTTCAATATTGTGTTATAGAATTTTATGAGAGAGGGCGGTACATTACAGGAGAGGGTGGGGAGGGCGCACGTTATGCTTGTATTATGTATTATGTATTATTTCAATAAAAAAGCCTTATCCTGTATATTGTGTGTCTGGGTATTGGGCTGAAATAATCCTATAAAACCCATCATTACACATTTATCTAAAGGAATTGTCAGAAAATGCCTGTTTTGTGTTACACAAAATTCCCAACTCAAGGTAATCCAGATATTTAGAGCCTCATTCACACTCAGGATCCCTTTAATTGCATCTAATACCCCTAGTTAGGTTGCATTCTACAGCATGAGGCTCAATGGAAACTCATATGTCATCAGACCTACTTTCATCAAGTGGCATTTGTACTCTAAACGCAATCTAAATGCATTTCTACGAAAAGGCATGTGTTCTGTAACCAGCACCCGGTGTCTTATATTGCAATACAAGACACCGGGTGCTGGTTACTGACATCAAGTCCGTCCGTCATGGTTTATGCCACTTGCAAAAATTCTGAATCTGTGAAATCATCTGACCCCTTGCCCATTCAGTCTGAGCCATGGACATGGGTATGTATGAATTTTGTCCCAAATCTGCCTCCTTCTTCTCCTTCTGAGTGACATTAATTTGCGAGGTCGTTGACCTCATCTCTATAATGTGTCATTTCTTTCCGCTGGATAAGTTACCGAATGCCAAGGAAGTGTCCACTCTTTTCGTTGACAATGGGGGTCATTTACTAAGGGCCCGATTCGTGTTACCCGAATATTTTCGATTTGCGCCGATTTTCCCTGAATTGCCCCGGTATTTTGGGCATGTGATCGGATTGTGGCGCCAAAGGCGCTGGCATGCACACGACGGAAATCGGGGGACGTGCCCGAACGAAAACTCGACGGATTCGTAAAAACCGCCACATTAAAAAAAAAAAGTGTTGCGGAACTTGCACTTACCTTCACTAGGAATAGGCCGGTGAACTTGAGTGCATTTAGGCGGGCCTCGGGGAACTTCAGCGCAGCAGCATCACCTGGTGGATGTCGGAGGAACTACCTTTGTGAATCCCGGCCGGACCCGAATCCACCGCAGAGAACGCGCCGCTGGATCGCGAATGGACCGGGTAAGTAAATCTGCCCCAATGTTTAGATCAAGGGGTCTAATTTGCATCTGTGAGTTTTTGGAGTGAGGTCTGTAAGACGTTGGGGATCAACTGTCTGTAAGACCATCCTGCGCCGCTTACCTGGGGAAGCATCGGGGTCCGTCCCACGCTGATCCCTTGTGGTCTTCGGCCTTGTTGCTGGGCTCAGCGCCGGGGTTGCAGTCTTCTTCTTCTGTGCCGGGCCGCGCCGCCTGCTGGATGGAGGAGATCCTGGGCTGAGACGGTCTGGTGCTCGGATTCTTCGCACGGGCCTCCCGCGCTCGGCATCCAGCTGCTCCTCTTCTTCTCCAAGGGCTGGCACACTGCATGGGATCACTTCTTCATCTTCAGCCGGAGATTCTTCTATGGTGTGAGGTGAGGAGCACTGGGTGGGCTGGATGGACAGGGTAGCGGCCGGCATATCGGATGCGTGGTCTTCTGGGGCGCGCTGCAGGAGAGGGGCTGATGCAGCCGCGCGTTTCTGAAGCAGGGCATCCAGCCATGCATACCCCTCCGAATCCACTCTTTCCAGCACCTGGGCCTCCAAAGATGCCATCTTGAGGGTAGGCAAAAAGAGCGCACTGCTAGGAGGGTCCTGACTTCTCGCCGCTTGGTCCAGGCAGAAGGAAAGAGGACCCCCCCACGTGCCCCCAATGCTTTTAAAACCATGGGGTGGGCTCTGCAAGCCGGCCCCCCACCTCCTTTAGTTACTGCCCAAAAAGAGGGGCCAATCGCCTCCTTCTGCATTCATTAAAATTAAATAAAATCCCCCTACAGTCCCCCGCCCCTTCTCTATTTGATTTGGGGCTAGTGATGTATATAACCAAGCCGCCTCCCCTGTAGTTTATATAGCCAGCCTGCCACCCCTGTATTGTATATAGCATTGTTTGTCACACTGCGCCTGCATCCTCTCACTCTATGACCCAGGTGGCTTCGGCCTGAGCAATGATTGGCAGCCGTGCATCTGGTTCATAGAGGGTGTCGGTTGGGCAAAACAACCAGCTATATGTGTATCTTATGGATACACATATTGCTGATTGCTACTGGGGGCCGGGACAGTGTCCCAGGATGGGAGGCGAGGGTAGCGCAACTGTCTTCCCCCGCCTACCCCTCATCCCGCCCCTGGTGTAGCGTCCCAGTACCTCATCCCAGCTACTAGATAATATAGTTGTCGGGTGGTTGAGGATTTGTATTATGTGATTCAGTTAATGTTTGCTCTATGCTGCCACCTACTGGCATAATTGTATAGGTGTAAGAGTTGTGGTCACATGACCTTCTCTAAGCCAGGCTTCCTGGGGAAGCCTCTAGAACAGTGATGGCGAACCTTTTAGAGACCGAGTGCCCAAACTCCAAACCAAAGTCCATGTAATCATCGCAAAGTGCCAACATGTCTATTTAGCCTAAAATCACACCATACCACTCTATAAGGGACATATAATACTGCTACATGATGACCATTACCAGTACAACAAGATAAATACCACCATACTGATAATGAACAGACCACCATAGAAAGACCAACATCAGCAACTATATCACAAAGCAGGAGCAAGTACAGCGGAGAATACTACCCCCATCCACTGAGGAACACTACCCCCATCCAGTGAGGAACACTACCCCCATCCAGTGAGGGACACTACCCCCATACAGTGAGGGGCACTACCCCCATCCAGTGAGGGGCACTACCCCCATCCAGTGAGGGGCACTACCCCCATCCAGCGAGGAACACTACCCCCATCCAGCGGGGAACACTACCCCCATCCAGAGAGGAACACTACCCCCATCCAGCGAGGAACACTACCCCCATCCAGAGAGGAACACTACCCCCATCCAGAGAGGAACACTACCCCCATCCGGTGAGGAGCACTACCCCCATCCAGTGAGGAGCACTACCCCCATCCAGTGAGGAGCACTACCCCCATCCAGTGAGGAGCACTACCCCCATCCAGTGAGGAGCACTACCCCCATCCAGTGAGGAACACTACCCCCATCCAGAGAGGATCACTACCTCCATCCAGTGAGGATCACTACCCCCATCCAGTGAGGAACACTACCCCCATCCAGAGAGGATCACTACCCCCATCCAGGGGCAATATGAAGGATTTTTGAATTCGGGAGGGGGTGTGTAGGGTAATGTGTATGTTGTAGGGTGGGTGCACTGAACAGCAAATCTACATGGAATCAGGCAGGTGAATTTACCATCAAATCACCACATGACACATGTCTGTGGCCACACACACATACATATATACATATATATACTGCCCTTGGTCTGGAGCTCTGGGCACCTGTGCCATGCTGTCAGTGAGGGCAGTGTAGTGCATCCCAGGGTCACTGGCAGCATAGCACAGTGACAGGAGCACTGGACCAGGGGCAGTATACATGTGGCCACAGACATGTGTCATACAGGGCAGTTTGGGACACTAAACAATAAGCACCTACAGTTGTTCAGTGTCCCAAAGCTGCCTGCCTGCTGCCTGTGTAATACACACAGAGCAGCTCCTGCCCTCCTGCTGCACTTTTGTACTCACTGTGCACCGGCTGCGTGCTCCGGCAGTTCCCTCTCTTCTCCTCAAGTTCCCGGGCTGAAGGGGGAGGGGGAGGGGGTGGAGGGGCGGGCACAGACCTGCTGCTGTGTCTCTAGGCAGCATTAATGAGCACAGAGCAGGTCTGATGCAGCCGTCAGTGAAAGAGATCACTGGAGCTCTCGGCGATCGGCAGCTTTTCCTGCCTGCCGGGAGTTCTAATGATTTATATATGGACAGCAGGGGAGATGGTCCGCGTGCCCACAGAGAGGGCTCGGCGTGCCCTCTCTGGCACGCGTGCCATAGGTTCGCCACCACTGCTCTAGAATCTTCTGAGGGAGGAGTCTCCTGAGACATACTTGTGATCCTGAGGGAGGAGTCTCCCAAGTCAAACCTGTTAACCAGAGGGAGGAGCTAGCTGTGACTGGATTCTGAGGAGATTTTCAGTCAGGACTTGAGTACACAGCTCTTTAAGCTTCTCTTTACATTCAGCCTAGGCCCCAGCTTCCAATTCCCTGATCTAGATAGAGTTCTGTATTAAACACCAACATCCATTCCCAGCATTGGAGCCGCAGTGATCACTGCACCGTGAGAGACTTACCTCAGAACGCACCGAGCTGCCTACAGTCCATGCCAGGAAGGGGTCCTCCTCTATACCCTCATATAGCAGAAGAGAGAGCGTCCTCATCTATACCCTCATATACCAGAAGAGAGAGCGTCCTCATCTATAATCTCATATACCAGAAGAGAGAGAGTCCTCATCTGTAACCTCATATACCAGAAGAGAGAGTGTCCTCATCTGTAACCTCATATACCAGAAGAGAGAGCGTCCTCATCTATAACCTCATATACCAGAAGAGAGAGCGTCCTCATCTATAACCTCATATACCAGAAGAGAGAGTGTCCTCATCTATAACCCCATATACCAGAAGAGAGAGCGTCCTCATCTATACCCTCATATACCAGAAGAGAGAGCGTCCTCATCTATACCTCATATACCAGAAGAGAGAGCGTCCTCATCTATACCCTCATTTAGCAGAAGAGAGAGCGTCCTCCTCTGTAACCTTATATACCAGAAGAGAGAGCGTCCTCATCTATAACCTCATATACCAGAAGAGAGAGTGTCCTCATCTATAATCTCATATACCAGAAGAGAGAGCGTCCTCATCTATAACCTCATATACCAGAAGAGAGAGCGTCCTCATCTATAACCTCATATACCAGAAGAGAGAGCGTCCTCCTCTGTACCATCATATACCAGAAGAGAGAGCGTCCTCCTCTGTAACCTCATATACCAGAAGAGAGAGCGTCCTCCTCTGTAACCTTATATACCAGAAGAGAGAGTGTCCTCATCTATACCCTCATTTAGCAGAAGAGAGAGCGTCCTCCTCTGTAACCTTATATACCAGAAGAGAGAGTGTCCTCATCTATAATCTCATATACCAGAAGAGAGAGCGTCCTCATCTGTAACCTTATATACCAGAAGAGAGAGCGTCCTCATCTGTAACCTCATATACCAGAAGAGAGAGCGTCCTCATCTGTAACCTCATATACCAGAAGAGAGAGCATCCTCATCTATAACCTCATATACCAGAAGAGAGAGCGTCCTCATCTATAACCTCATATAGCAGAAGAGAGAGTGTCCTCATCTATAACCTCATATACCAGAAGAGAGAGCGTCCTCATCTATAACCCCATATACCAGAAGAGAGAGCGTCCTCATCTATAACCTCATATACCAGAAGAGAGAGCGTCCTCATCTATACCCTCATATACCAGAAGAGAGAGCGTCCTCATCTATAACCTCATATACGAGAAGAGAGAGCGTCCTCATCTATAACCTTATATACCAGAAGAGAGAGCGTCCTCATCTATAACCCCATATACCAGAAGAGAGAGCGTCCTCACCTGTAACCTCATATACCAGAAGAGAGAGCGTCCTCATCTGTAACCTCATATACCAGAAGAGAGAGCATCCTCATCTATACCCTCATATACCAGAAGAGAGAGCGTCCTCATCTATACCCTCATATACCAGAAGAGAGAGCGTCCTCATCTATAACCTCATATACCAGAAGAGAGAGCGTCCTCCTCTGTAACCTCATATACCACAAGAGAGAGCGTCCTCATCTATACCTCATATACCAGAAGAGAGAGCGTCCTCCTCTGTAACCTCATATACCAGAAGAGAGAGTGTCCTCCTCTGTAACCTCATATACCAGAAGAGAGAGTGTCCTCCTCTGTAACCTCATATACCAGAAGAGAGAGCGTCCTCCTCTGTAACCTCATATACCAGAAGAGAGAGTGTCCTCCTCTGTAACCTCATATACCAGAAGAGAGAGCGTCCTCATCTATAACCTCATATACCAGAAGAGAGAGCGTCCTCATCTATAACCTCATATACCACAAGAGAGAGTGTCCTCATCTATAACCTCATATACCAGAAGAGAGAGCGTCCTCATCTATAACCTCATATACCAGAAGAGAGAGCGTCCTCATCTATAACCTCATATACCAGAAGAGAGAGCGTCCTCATCTATAACCTCATATACCAGAAGAGAGAGCGTCCTCATCTATAACCTCATATACCAGAAGAGAGAACGTCCTCATCTATAACCTCATATACCAGAAGAGAGAGCGTCCTCATCTATAACCTTATATACCAGAAGAGAGAGCGTCCTCATCTGTAACCTCATATACCAGAAGAGAGAGCGTCCTCATCTATAACCTCATATACCAGAAGAGAGAGCGTCCTCATCTGTAACCTCATATACCAGAAGAGAGAGCGTCCTCATCTGTAACCTCATATACCAGAAGAGAGAGCGTCCTCATCTGTAACCTCATATACCAGAAGAGAGAGCGTCCTTATCTATAACCTCATATAGCAGAAGAGAGAGCGTCCTCATCTATAACCTCATATACCAGAAGAGAGAGCGTCCTCATCTGTAACCTCATATACCAGAAGAGAGAGCGTCCTCATCTATAACCTCATATAGCAGAAGAGAGAGCGTCCTCATCTATAACCTCATATACCAGAAGAGAGAGCGTCCTCATCTGTAACCTCATATACCAGAAGAGAGAGCGTCCTCATCTATACCCTCATATAGCAGAGGAGAGAGCGTCCTCATCTGTAACCTCATATACCAGAAGAGAGAGTGTCCTCATCTGTAACCTAATATACCAGAAGAGAGAGCGTCCTCATCTGTAACCTCACATACCAGAAGGGAGCGTCCTCTTCTATAACCTCATATACCAGAAGAGAGAGCGTCCTCCTCTATAACCTCATATACCAGAAGAGAGAACGTCCTCATCTATAACCTCATATACCAGAAGAGAGAGCGTCCTCATCTGTAACCTAATATACCAGAAGAGAGAGCGTCCTCATCTATACCCTCATATACCAGAAGAGAGAGCGTCCTCATCTGTAACCTCATATGCCAGAAGAGAGAGCGTCCTCAACTGTAACCTCATATACCAGAAGAGAGAGCGTCCTCATCTGTAACCTCATATACCAGAAGAGAGAGCGTCCTCATCTATACCCTCATATACCAGAAGAGAGAGTGTCCTCATCTGTAACCTCATATGCCAGAAGAGAGAGCTTCCTCATCTGTAACCTCATATACCAGAACAGAGAGCGTCCTCATCTATAACCTCATATACCAGAAGAGAGAGCGTCCTCATCTGTAACCTCATATACCAGAAGAGAGAGCGTCCTCATCTGTAACCTCATATACCAGAAGAGAGAGCGTCCTCCTCTGTACCATCATATACCAGAAGAGAGAGCGTCCTCATCTATAATCTCATATACCAGAAGAGAGAGCGTCCGCATCTATAACCTCATATACCAGAAGAGAGAGCGTCCTCATCTATAACCTCATATACCAGAAGAGAGAGCGTCCTCATCTATAACCTCATATACCAGAAGAGAGAGCGTCCTCATCTATAACCTCATATACCAGAAGAGAGAGCGTCCTCATCTATAACCTCATATACCAGAAGAGAGAGCGTCCTCATCTATAACCTCATATATCAAAAGAGAGAGCGTCCTCATCTATACCCTTATATACCAGAAGAGAGAGCGTCCTCATCTATACCCTCATATACCAGAAGAGAGAGCCTCCTCATCTATAACCTCATATACCAGAAGAGAGAGCGTCCTCATCTATGACCTCATATACCAGAAGAGAGAGCGTCCTCATCTGTAACCTCATATACCAGAAGAGAGAGCGTCCTCATCTATAACCTCATATACCAGAAGAGAGAGCGTCCTCATCTATAATCTCATATACCAGAAGAGAGAGCGTCCTCCTCTGTAACCTCATATACCAGAAGAGAGAGTGTCCTCATCTATAACCTCATATACCAGAAGAGAGAGCGTCCTCCTCTGTAACCTCATATACCAGAAGAGAGAGCGTCCTCATCTATACCCTCATATACCAGAAGAGAGAGCGTCCTCATCTGTAACCTCATATACCAGAAGAGAGAGCGTCCTCATCTATAACCTCATATAGCAGAAGAGAGAGCGTCCTCATCTATAACCTCATATACCAGAAGAGAGAGCGTCCTCATCTATAACCTCATATACCAGAAGAGAGAGCATCCTCATCTATAACCTCATATACCAGAAGAGAGAGCGTCCTCATCTATACCCTCATATACCAGAAGAGAGAGCGTCCTCATCTATAACCTCATATACCAGAAGAGAGAACATCCTCCTCTATAACCTCATATACCAGAAGAGAGAGCGTCCTCATCTGTAACCTCATATACCAGAAGAGAGAGCGTCCTCATCTGTAACCTCATATGCCAGAAGACAGAGCGTCCTCATCTGTAACCTCATATACCAGAAGAGAGAGCGTCCTCATCTATAACCTCATATACCAGAAGAGAGAGCGTCCTCATCTGTAACCTCATATACCAGAAGAGAGAGCGTCCTCATCTGTAACCTCATATACCAGAAGAGAGAGCGTCCTCATCTGTAACCTCATATACCAGAAGAGAGAGCGTCCTCATCTATAACCTCATATACCGGAAGAGAGAGCGTCCTCATCTGTAACCTCATATACCAGAAGAGAGAGCGTCCTCATCTATAACCTCATATACCAGAAGAGAGAGCGTCCTCATCTGTAACCTCATATACCAGAAGAGAGAGCGTCCTCATCTATAATCTCATATACCAGAAGAGAGAGCGTCCTCATCTATAATCTCATATACCAGAAGAGAGAGCGTCCGCATCTATAACCTCATATACCAGAAGAGAGAGCGTCCTCATCTATAACCTCATATACCAGAAGAGAGAGCGTCCTCATCTATAACCTCATATACCAGAAGAGAGAGTGTCCTCATCTATAACCTCATATATCAGAAGAGAGAGCGTCCTCATCTATACCCCTATATACCAGAAGAGAGAGCGTCCTCATCTATACCCTCATATACCAGAAGAGAGAGCCTTCTCATCTATAACCTCATATACCAGAAGAGAGAGCATCCTCATCTATAACCTCATATATCAGAAGAGAGAGCGTCCTCCTCTGTAACCTCATATACCAGAAGAGAGAGTGTCCTCATCTATAACCTCATATACCAGAAGAGAGAGCGTCCTCATCTATACCCTCATATACCAGAAGAGAGAGCGTCCTCATCTGTAACCTCATATACCAGAAGAGAGAGCGTCCTCATCTATAACCTCATATAGCAGAAGAGAGAGCGTCCTCATCTATAACCTCATATACCAGAAGAGAGAGCGTCCTCATCTATAACCTCATATACCAGAAGAGAGAGCATCCTCATCTATAACCTCATATACCAGAAGAGAGAGCGTCCTCATCTATACCCTCATATACCAGAAGAGAGAGCGTCCTCATCTATAACCTCATATACCAGAAGAGAGAACATCCTCCTCTATAACCTCATATACCAGAAGAGAGAGCGTCCTCATCTATAACCTCATATACCAGAAGAGAGAGCGTCCTCATCTGTAACCTCATATACCAGAAGAGAGAGTGTCCTCATCTATACCCTCATATACCAGAAGAGAGAGCGTCCTCATCTATAATCTCATATACCAGAAGAGAGAGTGTCCTCATCTATACCCTCATATACCAGAAGAGAGAGTGTCCTCATCTATAACCTCATATACCAGAAGAGATAGCGTCCTCATCTGTAACCTCATATACCAGAAGAGAGAGCGTCCTCATCTGTAACCTCATATACCAGAAGAGAGAGCGTCCTCATCTATAACCTCATATACCAGAAGAGATAGCGTCCTCATCTGTAACCTCATATACCAGAAGAGAGAGCGTCCTCATCTATAACCTCATATACCAGAAGAGATAGCGTCCTCATCTGTAACCTCATATACCAGAAGAGAGAGCGTCCTCATCTATAACCGCATATACCAGAAGAGAGAGCGTCCTCATCTATACCCTCATATACCAGAAGAGAGAGCTTCCTCATCTGTAACCTAATATACCAGAAGAGAGGGCGTCCTCATCTGCAACCTCATATAACCGAAGAGAGAGCGTCCTCATCTATAACCTCATATACCAGAAGAGAGAGCGTCCTCATCTGTAACCTCATATACCAGAAGAGAGAGCGTCCTCATCTATAATCTCATATATCAGAAGAGAGAGCGTCCTCCTCTATAACCTCATATACCAGAAGAGAAAGCATCCTCCTCTGTAACCTCATATACCAGAAGAGAGAGCGTCCTCATCTATAACCTCATATACCAGAAGAGAAAGCGTCCTCCTCTGTAACCTCATATACCAGAAGAGAGAGCGTCCTCATCTATAACCTCATATACCAGAAGAGAAAGCGTCCTCCTCTGTAACCTCATATACCAAAAGAGAGAGCTCCCTTATCTATACCCTCATATACCAGAAGAGAGAGCGTCCTCCTCTATAACCTCATATACCAGAAGAGAGAGCGTCCTCCTCTGTAACCTCATATACCAGAAGAGAGAGCGTCCTCATCTGTAACCTCATATACCAGAAGAGAGAGCGTCCTCATCTATAACCTCATATACCAGAAGAGAAAGCGTCCTCCTCTGTAACCTCATATACCAAAAGAGAGAGCTCCCTTATCTATACCCTCATATACCAGAAGAGAGAGCGTCCTCCTCTGTAACCTCATATACCAGAAGAGAGAGCGTCCTCATCTGTAACCTCATATACCAGAAGAGAGAGCGTCCTCATCTATAATCTCATATACCAGAAGAGAAAGCGCCCTCATCTATAACCTCATATACCAGAAGAGAGAGCGTCCTCATCTATAACCTCATATACCAGAAGAGAGAGCGTCCTCATCTATAATCTCATATACCAGAAGAGAGGGCGTCCTCATCTGCAACCTCATATAACAGAAGAGAGAGCGTCCTCATCTATAACCTCATATACCAGAAGAGAGAGCGTCCTCATCTATAACCTCATATACCAGAAGAGAGAGCGTCCTCATCTATAATCTCATATACCAGAAGAGAGAGCGTCCTCATCTGCAATCTCATATAACAGAAGAGAGAGCGTCCTCATCTATAACCTCATATACCAGAAGAGAGGGCGTCCTCATCTGCAATCTCATATAACAGAAGAGAGAGCGTCCTCATCTATAACCTCATATACCAGAAGAGAGAGCGTCCTCCTCTATAACCTCATATACCAGAAGAGAAAGCGTCCTCATCTGTAACCTCATATACCAGAAGAGAGAGCTCCCTTATCTATACCCTCATATACCAGAAGAGAGAGCGTCCTCCTCTATACCCTCATATACCAGAAGGGAGCGTCCTCCTCTATAACCTCATATACCAGAAGAGAGAGCGTCCTCCTCTGTAACCTCATATACCAGAAGAGAGAGCGTCCTCATCTATAACCTCATATACCAGAAGAGAGAGCGTCCTCATCTGTAACCTCATATACCAGAAGAGAGAGCGTCCTCATCTATAATCTCATATACCAGAAGAGAGAGCGTCCTCATCTATAATCTCATATACCAGAAGAGAGAGCGTCCGCATCTATAACCTCATATACCAGAAGAGAGAGCGTCCTCATCTATAACCTCATATACCAGAAGAGAGAGCGTCCTCATCTATAACCTCATATACCAGAAGAGAGAGTGTCCTCATCTATAACCTCATATATCAGAAGAGAGAGCGTCCTCATCTATACCCCTATATACCAGAAGAGAGAGCGTCCTCATCTATACCCTCATATACCAGAAGAGAGAGCCTTCTCATCTATAACCTCATATACCAGAAGAGAGAGCATCCTCATCTATAACCTCATATATCAGAAGAGAGAGCGTCCTCCTCTGTAACCTCATATACCAGAAGAGAGAGTGTCCTCATCTATAACCTCATATACCAGAAGAGAGAGCGTCCTCATCTATACCCTCATATACCAGAAGAGAGAGCGTCCTCATCTGTAACCTCATATACCAGAAGAGAGAGCGTCCTCATCTATAACCTCATATAGCAGAAGAGAGAGCGTCCTCATCTATAACCTCATATACCAGAAGAGAGAGCGTCCTCATCTATAACCTCATATACCAGAAGAGAGAGCATCCTCATCTATAACCTCATATACCAGAAGAGAGAGCGTCCTCATCTATACCCTCATATACCAGAAGAGAGAGCGTCCTCATCTATAACCTCATATACCAGAAGAGAGAACATCCTCCTCTATAACCTCATATACCAGAAGAGAGAGCGTCCTCATCTATAACCTCATATACCAGAAGAGAGAGCGTCCTCATCTGTAACCTCATATACCAGAAGAGAGAGTGTCCTCATCTATACCCTCATATACCAGAAGAGAGAGCGTCCTCATCTATAATCTCATATATCAGAAGAGAGAGCGTCCTCATCTATAACCTCATATACCAGAAGAGAGAGTGTCCTCATCTATACCCTCATATACCAGAAGAGAGAGTGTCCTCATCTATAACCTCATATACCAGAAGAGATAGCGTCCTCATCTGTAACCTCATATACCAGAAGAGAGAGCGTCCTCATCTGTAACCTCATATACCAGAAGAGAGAGCGTCCTCATCTATAACCTCATATACCAGAAGAGATAGCGTCCTCATCTGTAACCTCATATACCAGAAGAGAGAGCGTCCTCATCTATAACCTCATATACCAGAAGAGATAGCGTCCTCATCTGTAACCTCATATACCAGAAGAGAGAGCGTCCTCATCTATAACCGCATATACCAGAAGAGAGAGCGTCCTCATCTATACCCTCATATACCAGAAGAGAGAGCTTCCTCATCTGTAACCTAATATACCAGAAGAGAGGGCGTCCTCATCTGCAACCTCATATAACCGAAGAGAGAGCGTCCTCATCTATAACCTCATATACCAGAAGAGAGAGCGTCCTCATCTGTAACCTCATATACCAGAAGAGAGAGCGTCCTCATCTATAATCTCATATATCAGAAGAGAGAGCGTCCTCCTCTATAACCTCATATACCAGAAGAGAAAGCATCCTCCTCTGTAACCTCATATACCAGAAGAGAGAGCGTCCTCATCTATAACCTCATATACCAGAAGAGAAAGCGTCCTCCTCTGTAACCTCATATACCAGAAGAGAGAGCGTCCTCATCTATAACCTCATATACCAGAAGAGAAAGCGTCCTCCTCTGTAACCTCATATACCAAAAGAGAGAGCTCCCTTATCTATACCCTCATATACCAGAAGAGAGAGCGTCCTCCTCTATAACCTCATATACCAGAAGAGAGAGCGTCCTCCTCTGTAACCTCATATACCAGAAGAGAGAGCGTCCTCATCTGTAACCTCATATACCAGAAGAGAGAGCGTCCTCATCTATAACCTCATATACCAGAAGAGAAAGCGTCCTCCTCTGTAACCTCATATACCAAAAGAGAGAGCTCCCTTATCTATACCCTCATATACCAGAAGAGAGAGCGTCCTCCTCTGTAACCTCATATACCAGAAGAGAGAGCGTCCTCATCTGTAACCTCATATACCAGAAGAGAGAGCGTCCTCATCTATAATCTCATATACCAGAAGAGAAAGCGCCCTCATCTATAACCTCATATACCAGAAGAGAGAGCGTCCTCATCTATAACCTCATATACCAGAAGAGAGAGCGTCCTCATCTATAATCTCATATACCAGAAGAGAGGGCGTCCTCATCTGCAACCTCATATAACAGAAGAGAGAGCGTCCTCATCTATAACCTCATATACCAGAAGAGAGAGCGTCCTCATCTATAACCTCATATACCAGAAGAGAGAGCGTCCTCATCTATAATCTCATATACCAGAAGAGAGAGCGTCCTCATCTGCAATCTCATATAACAGAAGAGAGAGCGTCCTCATCTATAACCTCATATACCAGAAGAGAGGGCGTCCTCATCTGCAATCTCATATAACAGAAGAGAGAGCGTCCTCATCTATAACCTCATATACCAGAAGAGAGAGCGTCCTCCTCTATAACCTCATATACCAGAAGAGAAAGCGTCCTCATCTGTAACCTCATATACCAGAAGAGAGAGCTCCCTTATCTATACCCTCATATACCAGAAGAGAGAGCGTCCTCCTCTATACCCTCATATACCAGAAGGGAGCGTCCTCCTCTATAACCTCATATACCAGAAGAGAGAGCGTCCTCCTCTGTAACCTCATATACCAGAAGAGAGAGCGTCCTTCTCTGTAACCTCATATACCAGAAGAGAGAGCGTCCTCATCTATAATCTCATATACCAGAAGAGAAAGCGTCCTCATCTATAACCTCAAATACCAGAAGAGAGAGCGTCCTCATCTGTAACCTCATATAACAGAAGAGAGAGCGTCCTCATCTATAACCTCATATACCAGAAGAGAGAGCGTCCTCATCTATAACCTCATATACCAGAAGAGAGAGCGTCCTCATCTGTAACCTCATATACCAGAAGAGAGAGCGTCCTCATCTATAACCTCATATACCAGAAGAGAGAGCGTCCTCATCTATAACCTCATATACCAGAAGAGAGAGCGCCCTCCTCTATAACCTCATATACCAGAAGAGAGAGTGTCCTCATCTGTAACCTCATGTATCAGAAGAGAGAGCGTCCTCATCTATACCCTCATATACCAGAAGAGAGAGCGTCCTCATCTATAACCTCATATACCAGAAGAGAGAGCGTCCTCATCTATACCCTCATATACCAGAAGAGAGGGTCCTCATCTATAACCTCATATACCAGAAGAGAGAGCGTCCTGATCTGTAACCTCATATACCAGAAGAGAGAGCGTCCTCATCTATAACCTTATATACCAGAAGAGAGAGCGTCCTCATCTATACCCTCATATACCAGAAGAGAGAGCGTCCTCATCTATAACCTCATATACCAGAAGAGAGAGCGTCCTCATCTATAACCTCATATACCAGAAGAGAGAGCGTCCTCATCTATAACCTCATATACCAGAAGAGAGAGCCTCCTCATCTATAACCTCATATACCAGAAGAGAGAGCGTCCTCATCTATAACCTCATATACCAGAAGAGAGAGCGTCCTCATCTGTAACCTCATATACCAGAAGAGAGAGCGTCCTCATCTATAACCTCATATACCAGAAGAGAGAGCGTCCTCATCTATAACCTCATATACCAGAAGAGAGAGCTCCCTTATCTATACCTCATATACCAGAAGAGAGAGCGTCCTCATCTATAACCGCATATACCAGAAGAGAGAGCGTCCTCATCTATAACCGCATATACCAGAAGAGAGAGCGTCCTCATCTATAACCTCATATACAAGAAGAGAGAGCGTCCTCATCTATACCCTCATATACCAGAAGAGAGAGCGTCCTCCTCTGTAACCTCATATACCAGAAGAGAGAGCGTCCTCATCTATAACCTCATATACCAGAAGAGAGAGCGTCCTCATCTATAACCTCATATACCAGAAGAGAGAGCGTCCTCATCTATACCCTCATATACCAGAAGAGAGAGCGTCCTCCTCTGTACCATCATATACCAGAAGAGAGAGCGTCCTCCTCTATAACCTCATATACCAGAAGAGAGAGCGTCCTCATCTATAACCTCATATACCAGAAGAGAGAGCGTCCTCATCTATAACCTCATATACCAGAAGAGAGAGCGTCCTCATCTATAACCTCATATACCAGAAGAGAGAGCGTCCTCATCTATAACCTCATATACCAGAAGAGAGAGCTCCCTTATCTATACCTCATATACCAGAAGAGAGAGCGTCCTCATCTATAACCTCATATACCAGAAGAGAGAGCGTCCTCATCTATAACCCCATATACCAGAAGAGAGAGCGTCCTCATTTGTAACCTCATATACCAGAAGAGAGAGCGTCCTCATCTATACCCTCATATACCAGAAGAGAGAGCGTCCTCCTCTGTACCATCATATACCAGAAGAGAGAGCGTCCTCCTCTATAACCTCATATACCAGAAGAGAGAGCGTCCTCATCTATAACCTCATATACCAGAAGAGAGAGCGTCCTCATCTATAACCTCATATACCAGAAGAGAGAGCGTCCTCATCTATACCCTCATATACCAGAAGAGAGAGCGTCCTCCTCTGTACCATCATATACCAGAAGAGAGAGCGTCCTCCTCTATAACCTCATATACCAGAAGAGAGAGCGTCCTCATCTATAACCCCCATTGCCAGTATTAACCTGCTATAAAATACCCTACAAGTTATGTTCCAGTTTATTCCAGGTATAACCGGTGTCTCAGTTGGTCATTATGGATTTGCATCGCTCCAAGAGATTTGTATGGGCTCATTGTGCGGGACACAGGGTTGAGCCCCCCACCACGCCGCCTGTGAAACATGTACTATAAGCTCCAGCAAACCCTTGTACCATAACACCAAGTCCCCTCTGGGCACCACACAGGGAGCGGGTGAAAAGAGAAAACTAAGAAAACATTTAATTGGAAATGCTGAAAGTTTGCGTGTGGTGTCTCTGTACATCCGGCAGCTGCAGAGGAGGATTAATTGTCCATCACATTCTTACTATGTGTCGCTGTTATTTCACACTGTCATCATTTACATCCTGATGAGTTATAGACATATCCTTATTACAAAGTGGTCAAAGACTGTGCCTAAGGCCGTGTTCACACAACGTGCTTGAATTAGGTATTGCACAAATGTGCAACATCCCCCACCGGGGCCTAGCCTTTTCCTGGGGCCTGGAGACAGCCGGGGCCCAGAATACCGGAGTGGCTGGCTAAAGCGACCTTGGGCACTATGGTCATGGTGCTTGGTATGGGGACCGGAGGGCTGTCCTACAGCTCGGCAGCTCTCCAGCAGGTGGTGTATGCAAGAAATTTGAATGGAGAGGCTGATGAAAGAGGTTTCTCCCGGGTGCAACCCCTGTGGTTTTTATGGGAACCCTGGGTGATCGAGGATGGGGAGCCCACAATGGTGAAGCAGTCTAATTCAGAGATTATACGGAGGCATGTTGTGCAAATCAACTTACAGTTCTTTATTCAACTTCAAACGGCCTTTACATCAGCAGCAGTTTTAGCCGGCTGGAAAGCTGGTAGGAGGTAGCTGGTCCACAGGAAGTGTTGCTTGCAGCCTGGTGGTAACTGCAGACTGGGCTGGTAAAGATGGAGCTGAGTCCGGACAGTGGACCTCTGCTCTGGGGCTTTGTCTCCTGAATGGCCCACGGTGTCAGGCAGTAGCCTGAGGCAATTCTGTTTCTTGGTGGTATGACACTGGATGATGCAGCACAGGTAGGTGCTGCACTCTAATCTGCTTACTGGACCGTACTTGAACTTCAGACCATCTGCTCTTCCTGCAAAAGTCTGCCTAAGGACTGACGGACTATGTGATTCCGCCGACCAGGGGTTTTATACTCTCCAGGTCAGGTGGCAGCAGCCGCCAATCAGTTTCCAGCTGGCTTTATAATGGAACAAAGGATATCAGTGGTTAACAACATTTCACATGTTAACTCTTCCTCTAAAAAAAAACCCTCTTGCTCTACCAGGCAGTCACTTACAGCTACAATTACTACTTTACTGGGCAGTAGCTTCTGAGTGAGTTGCTCAGGCTCACCATACAGCTCCTGGCAAGAAGAGGGCGCTATTCGCAACAACCACAAAGCCTATGCATTGGCAGGGGTGTTGCAAATGAGACAGATCAGAGATGCATGAGACTTTTACACTGTGAGCCCTGCTACATCTCTGTTTTCACAGATATGAGCCCGCCTCCCCCTTCCCCCAGATAACTTATCTGCCCGTAGTTTGCAGCCTCTCTTTCCTCACCATGTGCTGTTTGCTGGCAGGAAGTGAATTGATGTATGTGTAAGTGTGAACTCTGTCTTTTACTGCAGGGGGCGTGGCTACAGGCTCAGAGCAGAGAAAGACCCTAAGAAGTTACAGGGTCGTGGCTAGGGCCAACTGAAATTGTGTACAGCAGGACTGATAGAGACAGGTTGGACTTATATCTGGTGTGTATGATGAGGTTCTGCAGCAGCTGAGGTGTGTATGATGAGGTTCTGCAGCAGCTGAGGTGTGTATGATGAGGTTCTGCTGCAGCTGAGGTGTGTATGATGAGGTCCTGCAGCAGCTGAGGTGTATGATTAGGTTCTGCAGCTGCTGAGGTGTGTATGATGAGGCTCTGCAGCAGCTGAGGTGCATGATTAGGTTCTGCAGCTGCTGAGGTGTGTATGATGAGGCTCTGCAGCAGCTGAGGTGTGTATAATGAGGTTCTGCAGCAGCTGAGGTGCATGTGCAGCACCCTCGCCGATGCAAGGCAGAGCTATGTTTGCGAATACGTCCCACTATGAAGCTTGCAGCCTGTGTAGGGTCTGATCAGCCCCACAGCATGTCACTACATAACACTAGATAACACAGATGAACTCTGCAGTGGTAGATCCTGCCTGGTAAGGCAGGAGTTAATTGTTTTGTGTGATGTCATATGTGTCAGCCAATCACATGCGTTACACTCTGTTTCTGTGAGCTGAGATGTAATTGGAGGAGCAGCCACCACCTGACCAGGGGGAGTTACAAGATCCCTCTTCAAGAAACTTCCAACAGTCAGTTCAGTCAGAAAGACTAGCCAGTCAGACCAAGCAGTGAGATAGTAGAGTGTAGTGAGTTAGACAGAGAGAGGAAAGGGGTATCATCCTACCTTCCAGGGTGATATCTGAAGCAACTCAGGACAAGCTGAAGCAGCCTTTTAGGACACAGCTACCTCCCAGCCTGCCCCTGCATCCAGGCTAATGATCCCTCCTGTGGCTCCCTCCAACGGCATCTCAGCACTCCACCATTTTGTTAAGGCACGTTGCTGCGGTTCCTGTCGGTTCCAATAAAGAACTGTAAGTTGTTTTTGTTCAACCTCTGCCTCCGTCTGGTCCCTGCTACTACAGCTGCCATCATCACAGGCACCCTGTCCACTACACAGAGACTTATACTCTAGACACCAAAGGGTTTCCCCAGGGAGAACTGCTATAGCAGCCTCTCCCTCATCATTTCTTGCCAACACCACCCTGCTGGAGACCTGCCAGGCTGTAGGACAGCCCTCCGGTCCCCATACCAAGCACCGTGACACTAGTGTGCCTAGGCCACAACCGCCAGCCACTCAGGTACTGCGGGCCCCGGCTGACTCCAGGCCCCGAGAAAAGGCTAGGGCCCGGTGGGGGATGTTGCAAGTGGCGTCACGAACAGGATCATTACTTATGTGCCTTATTCTGGCACTAGAGACTATCCTTTATTGAAAAACTACTGTGCTGCCTAACCCTGCTACCATTCGGGTATAGGCCCAGGTGATTTTGTGCTATATTTCACATTGACTTTATTACTGCTGCCAAGCGCTGTCAAGCATCGCTCCAGCAATCAGGGGGTTAATCCCTGCCAACGGACTCTGTTAGCTCAACTACAGTTGGTGCAGAGCGGTTGAAGAATTTACCTCACAAGGCTGTGGCGCAGAGAGGTTAATCGGCCATCTTGGATTTCTCCACGTGCTGTCTCCTGTCCTGCCGACATGCTGTACAGCCGCCGAAATGAGGAACCAAGTGTCACATGGTCTGTCCCCGAGCCTCGGGCACCTTCATCTGCTGCACCGCTTACTGCTGTCTCCTGTACGCAGTCTCCAATGGCGGATTCTCCACAGCGGCTGCCTCCTCCGATTCCGGACCTCCAGAGGACCACCGCGGATCTGAGTACCGTGGCCCCCAGGGCCTATATCACAGTGACTGTCACTATATCTCCCTTAGCCCCGGCTACAAAAGGGACTCTCTTAAAGGGGCCTGACCCCTTATCTAATGCTGCTGATCGTCCTGCGGAGTATCCAGGACCACCTGCTAAGAGGCCCAGGCTGTCCGGTGAGAACGCCCTGCCAGCTACAGAGGTTACCACCGCCAGCGCAACAGCGCCCCCAAGAGCTACAGGTCAGTCCAGGAACAACAATCCTTCAGCTGTCAGCAGTGAAGAAGTTACAGCTCCTGCTGTCATCATCATGCACTCCACAGCGCCCCCAGCTACAGAAGGTCAGCCAGAGAAGTGCCTGTCTCCTTCCTTTGCTGAGATGCCTGCCGCCGCAGATGACCTCCCTGCTGTTCCAGCTCCAGCTTCTGGGTGTTCCATGTCAGCAGTTCCAGTTTCTACCACCAGATGTCTTCAGGTGACAGATCTCAACACTGCTTTCTTCACCCCAGCTGATGATGTCCCTGCTGCAGTTCCTGCTCCCATGCCTGCAGCCATTGCTCTTGAGCAGCAAGATTAACCCCTGATGGACTGAAAGCCTTCTTCAGGTACTGTGAATATTGTAAATATGCTTATTTCTTTATTATTGCTATCCCATTTGGGCTGAGCGCCCCTATCCCACAAGAGCCAGAAACTTTCCTGGGACTCTCACCCTTATTGATCTCAGTCAAGAGACTCTCCTTGAACTGCCCACTGTCATGTGCTATGATAGCACCCCTTCCTCTGCCACAGCAGAGATTCCTACAAAGATTCCTACTTTGCTGCGGTTCCTGTCGGTTCCAATAAAGAACTGTATGTTGTTTTTGTTCAACGTCTGCTCCCTGCTAGTACGGCTGCCATCATCACAGGCACCCTGTCCACCACACAGAGACTTATACTCTAGACACCAAAGGGTTTCCCCAGGGAGAACCGCTATAGCAGCCTCTCCCTCATCATTTCTTGCCAACACCACCCTGCTGGAGACCTGCCAGGCTGTAGGACAGCCCTCCGGTCCCCATACCAAGCACCGTGACACTAGCGTGCCTAGGCCACAACCGCCAGCCACTCAGGTACTGCGGGCCCCGGCTGACTCCAGGCCCCGAGAAAAGGCTAGGCCCCGGTGGGGGATGTTGCACATGATTAGGTTCTGCAGCAGCTGAGGTGTGTATGATGAGGTTCTATAGCAGCTGAGGTGTGTATGATGAGGTTCTGCAGCAGCTGAGGTGTGTATTATGAGGCTCTGTATCAGATGAAGTTTGTAGCGGGTTATGCGGATGAAGACCGAAGAGGGGACCTTATTAGCCATAGAAAGAGAAGTTGGTTGTTCCCAGTCTCTCCTCACTAGAATATTGTATTGTCACAACATCAGAATCTCAAGAAGGCCTCAAAAGACAAATGCAAGAGAGGACAGGATAATGCGGAGAATCTCCATGGGTAATCGTTTCATGACTGCAGCTGGAATTGCTCACCAGTTCAGCATTAAACAGGGTAAGGATCTATCTTGTCATACAGTGTCTCGACATTTAAGAGCTTTTGGACCGAAAGCCGACTCTGCTGCGACCAAACCTCTGATTAGTAGAAAGAATCAGGAGGCGAGACTCACCATTACTGAGGAGCATGCTGTGTGGTCAGAGGAGAAGTGTCCACTGTTCATTTTAGTGATGAAATCAAGTTTAATCTAATAGGGAACATTATGTTTGCTGACAAACTGGGGAAAGACTGAACCCAAAGTGTGTAAAGAAGTCAGTGAAAAGTGGTGGATCAAGTGCCATGGTTTAGGGAATGTTTTCTATGGTTGGAGTTGGATCTCTCATACAGCTACATAGCAGAGTGATTGCAAGTGTGTATCAGAAACTTCTTCAACAACACAGGGCTCCTTCCTTGCGTTCATCACTCAATCAACCAGCAATTTTCATGCAGGATAATGACCCCCTGACACACATAGAAAAAGGCGTGAAGCTCTTTTTTGAAACAATGAAATGGCCGAGAGTCCTGATCTAAACGCAATAGAAAATCTCTGGAAAATTCTTGGTGACAAAGTTATGGCCAAGGAACTAAACAACAAGTATAAAGAAGTCGTTACAGAAGCTACAAAGAACACAAAGGATTCAAATTTCCTTTATTGTTGCTATAATTTTGTAGTTTTCCCTTCCTCTGTTCATCCTTCATCTTCAGCCCATGATTTAATATCCTACATAAGCAAGTTTTTTTTATTATGCAAATCACAAGAATCAGAAACAGTGGACTGAGAATTTTCGGAATTGCAGAGAATATTTTATGGAATAATCAAATGTTTAATCTAATATCCGATCAGATGGAATCTGTAAAAGGCGATGATTGATGGATGAGGTCAAGATTATGTTCATAGTCTTTCATAGGACAATCCTAAGCAGAGCCACTGCGGAAATAAAGTACAAAGTGGTGGATTATTACAGTCTATATATCAGATCACAAGCTCGTGTCTAGGGATAATGTGAGGTTAGGGACATAAGGGAACGGCCCAGTGATTTGCTTTGAAACACAAAAATCAAAAAAATACAGTTCAAAAAATGTAATTTTTGCCTGGGTCAGTCCGGTCCTTTGTGGCCCTACCCCTATAATGTCATAAAAAGTACATATCTCTCCATCCTGTTAGCGATACTCACCTCATATACAGACAACTTGATCGATTCACTTTGATTGCGATCCAAGGTTTTAAACATTTCTGTGGTGAGAAGATGACAGTATGTATCATTACAGACTCATATACTGTGCACTAAATGGAGTAACAGGTCCTGCCGCTCCGTGTCTGGGTGAGTGACAGATATTGCTCTTCGTAGGACCCAGATATCTCTGGCACCTCCATAGACCATACATGAGGGAGCCTGAGATATTTTGGCAATTTACGACACTCTTCTAGTATTGACCTGAGCGACAGGAAACTTGTTCAACCTGCTGCTCCATCGATAATAGAAATAGGGGATAAGAATAAAACATGGACAACCCCTTAAAGTACCTAAATGTTTCAATCCAGACCACCAACAAAATTTGAGACTTTAGATATAGAGAAAAAAAAAATCTATACTCACTAAATAGGGTCTCCAGGTTAGCAATCGAGGTCAAAAACTCAACAAATTGCAGCTGGGTACGATCCATACATCGATCCACAATAGCATCAAAATTACCATCACCGAGAGTAAACCCTGCGATACATAACAGTGAGAAGACACAAAGGGAATGACTCCATGACATGTGCGGAGCATTCTGAGAAGAGAGGACATTAAGGACATCAAAAGATTTCTAGCATGGTTGCTACAGGTCGACATCTTCACTACAGATGTGACAGGACAAGAGTTTTAGATGTCTCGAAGAACCCTACTGGACTACACTTACAGGTAGCCATCTCCACTACAGATGTGCCAGGACAAGAGTTTTAGATGTCTCGAAGAACCCTACTGGACTACACTTACAGGTAGCCATCTCCACTACAGATGTGGCAGGACAAGAGTTTTAGATGTCTGGAAGAACCCTACTGGATTACACTGACAGGTAGACATCTCCACTACGGATGTGGCAGGACAAGAGTTTTAGATGTGTTGAAGAACCCTACTGGACTACACTTACAGGTAGACATCTCCACTGCAGATGTGCCAGGACAAGAGTTTTAGATGTCTCGAAGAACCCTACTGGACTACACTTACAGGTAGCCATCTCCACTACAGATGTGACAGGTCAAGAGTTTTAGATGTCTCGAAGAACCCTACTGGACTACACTTACAGGTAGCCATCTCCACTACAGATGTGACAGGACAAGAGTTTTAGATGTCTCGAAGAACCCTACTGGACTACACTTACAGGTAGCCATCTCCACTACAGATGTGACAGGACAAGAGTTTTAGATGTCTCGAAGAACCCTACTGGACTACACTTACAGGTAGCCATCTCCACTACAGATGTGCCAGGACAAGAGTTTTAGATATCTGGAAGAACCCTACTGGACTACACTTACAGGTAGACATCTCCACTACAGATGTGCCAGGACAAGAGTTTTAGATGTCTCGAAGAACCCTACTGGACTACACTTACAGGTAGCCATCTCCACTACAGATGTGACAGGACAAGAGTTTTAGATGTCTCGAAGAACTCTACTGGACTACACTTACAGGTAGCCATCTCCACTACAGATGTGACAGGACAAGAGTTTTAGATGTCTCGAAGAACCCTACTGGACTACACTTACAGGTAGTCATCTCCACTACAGATGTGACAGGACAAGAGTTTTAGATGTCTGGAAGAACCCTACTGGACTACACTTACAGGTAGCCATCTCCACTACAGATGTGACAGGACAAGAGTTTTAGATGTGTTGAAGAACCCTACTGGACTACACTTACAGGTAGCCATCTCCACTACAGATGTGACAGGACAAGAGTTTTAGATGTCTCGAAGAACACTACTGGACTACACTTACAGGTAGTCATCTCCACTGCAGATGTGCCAGGACAAGAGTTTTAGATGTCTCGAAGAACCCTACTGGACTACACTTACAGGTAGCCATCTCCACTACAGATGTGACAGGACAAGAGTTTTAGATGTCTCGAAGAACCCTACTGGACTACACTTACATGTAGTCATCTCCACTGCAGATGTGCCAGGACAAGAGTTTTAGATGTCTCGAAGAACCCTACTGGACTACACTTACAGGTAGCCATCTCCACTACAGATGTGACAGGACAAGAGTTTTAGATGTCTCGAAGAACCCTACTGGACTACACTTACAGGTAGTCATCTCCACTACAGATGTGACAGGACAAGAGTTTTAGATGTCTCGAAGAACCCTACTGGACTACACTTACAGGTAGTCATCTCCACTACAGATGTGACAGGACAAGAGTTTTAGATGTGCTGAAGAACCCTACTGGACTACACTTACAGGTAGTCATCTCCACTACAGATGTGACAAGACAAGAGTTCGAGTAAAGTAAACCTACACTCATTACGATTACAAGGGATGTGGAAGAAGCAAGTGTTTTCTCAAGGAACCAAAATATGTGGTTAATGTAAGATCCGGTCATTTGTAAGTCATCCTTTTGGTTTTTTAAGATGACCCATTTTCACGGAGCTTGTAATTTTTGTCAGAAAGTGAAAATATTTTTGTAAAGTTTTATTTACAGATGTTGTGCGCTATGATTAGAGGGATGAAGAACAAGTCAAGACAAGGATTGTGCGGACAATGGTATGTGCAGGGATGGGGCTTTTATCGGAGAGTTTGCTTCTCCTGAGTCATTAAAGAGTAACTAGAAAGTTACTGCAAAAAATTAGTGTTAGCAGAGCTGGAGAGAGCCTTTGATAACAAATCCAACGATGCCTGTATCATGCTGCTGGCTTCTTCCTAGCCGGAGATATATCTGGTGTATATATAACAATAGATTCAGATTCAGCTATTCCTGATGTGGGTGGGCACTTCCAGGTTGTGACATCAGCTCAAGACACAGCAAGTTTGTAATTGGCCGATCTGAAGACATCACTGAGGGTCCTTTGCATCACACTAAGTTCTTTCAAATAATACAGGACAGCTTGTGTATAACTGGCCAACCTGTGATGAGTCACATGCGTGTGACTAGTGATGGGAAGTCTGGCTCACTAAAAAGACTTGGCTCTTCTGGCTCCTGAACGGCTCCCTATAAAATATATACAGACAGCCAGTCACCCTTCTGCACACCACTTTAAACCCAATTTTATCGGGTTAATGGAGAACCATTTAGGGGCGCGATTAAGTGAGTTATCAGCGCACTGAGGGGAGCTGATTCCCGTCGTTCACACAAAGAAGCCTGCTCTTTGTGTCGGCTCGTTCGCGGAAGACCCACCACTACTTGTGACATCACTACAGGTCCTACAGCTCCTCTCAACAAGCCTCCTGTGATCTCCAGCTGTTCTATATGGTTTCCTATGGCAACCAGAAAGCATGGCAAATGGAGATTAGCCTGGGGGGCAAGGTCAAAACCACTGCTAGCTGCTAAAAAGCAACTAATTTACTAATTATAGTAAATTAGAGAATTGCTTATTTTTGCTGAGTGCAGAGGGTCTTTATACTTTACAGTTGTACTTTAAAGCAACAGTGGAACTCCGCAAGTAGAAGACAGCAGAACAGAACGATAAGGAGAAGCAGTAACCGACCGCCTCAGGAGATGAATGGTCACTAGCTTTTCAAACTTTGCAAAAATCACTAGTTCCCCCCTTTTCTGTCGACGCGATTTTTCCTTTTTTTGTGTTTCCACTTTTTCCTCCCTTTACTTTTTAGTGTACGTGGCTTTATAAGGGCTTGTTTTGTAACAAATTTCACTTCCTATTGACCGTATTTAACATTCCGAGCAATGTAACTGGGAAGCAGGAAAATAAATTCAGAACTCAGTGAACTTGACGGAAAAACGCTTTTGCGCCATTTGTTTATGCTCCCTGTTTTTACAGCTTTCACTGTGCGCTCCAAACACCACTACTTAGGGACGGTGCAAATACGGGGAGGCCAAATTTATATAGGTTTTCAAAAATTCTAATCTTATACACCGAAAACTTTTCGTCACTTTGCCATATTCTGACGCTAATAACTTTTTCATACTTTGGCGGATGGAGCTGTGTAAGGTGTCATTTTTTGAAGGATGTGATGACGTTAACATTGACAACATTTGTGTGATTGTGCAAAGGGTTAACACCTGCAGAGTTAAAGGGAAATCTACCAGCAAAATTCATCCTGATAAACCAGGGACATTCCTCATAGACCCAGGCACCAGGACTGTGGTATCTTCTTATATTTGTTATCCATGACCTCCTTCCTTCTAAAATCAATGTTTAAATTATGATAATGAGCTTAAAGGGCTCGGGGGGGGGGGGTTACCAGAGCCTCTGCTTGTTGTAGCTTCACAGGCTATTACACTGAGCAGGAGGATTTTCCTCTGTACAAGATTACATCAGGCAAAAGGAGGGGGGAAGTGCTGAGGGAGCAGGGGTGAGGTTGAGACACTGTAATAGCCTGTAAAGGAGCCTTTCTGGCTCATTTGCATCATTTTAGAAGTTGATTTTAGAAGGAAGATGGCCATGAATAACAATTATTGCAAGATCAGTCACGGTTTCTGGATTTATGATGGATTTTGATGGTAGATTTCCTACAAAAGAAGCATTTTCTCCTTCACTATATACAGCAGGATAATAAACTACCTATAAATATGACATTTACTATAGTGTATAATTCACTACACAGATCCATCATATTCTGCTTCCTATTGAAATCTTGAGAAAATGTAGCAAATGCAAAAAAGTAGCTACATAACAAAATGTTGTAAAAACCAATTCTGCTACAGTTGTCTCCTACCTGCTTCTTTCAGCGCGTTCCGGAACTCAGGAGAGCTGATACTTCCCGAACCGTCCACATCCGCAGATCGGAAAATATTCTAAAATATAAAGTGATATAAAGGTTCAGTAGGAAGTGCAGGGGATCAAATCCCACCCCAAAAATGGTTTACCTGTCATTAACTAGTATATGATTATAAAATGATGTAACTTCGGATATAATTACCATGTAGTTCTTCACCTTCAGCCATGTTCTTTTGAATTCGTACGTGCTCAGTGTCCCGGTGTTGTCCTCCTGTACACACTGCAGTTAAGGTTTCTCCAATTTCAATAATTTTTTTTTAAAAAACTTTATTAATTACCACGAACAGGGGCCCCTTCATTATCAGTTGATGGGAGCCCAATCCCTTGTTGGCTAATGGGATCCCTCTTATTGACTACTTGGAGTTCCTGGACTTGTGGCTGATGGGGGCCCCCTCCCTTATTTTTAGGGTTTTTTTCATGTTCAGCAAACAGGAGGAAAACCCTGCAACGGAGTCTCCTGTAAACCCCAATGTAAGGTATTTCCAGAAACAGTTAGGAAAGGTAAGAGTCTGTGCTGTATGTGCAGCTACAGTGAACCCCAAGATTCTGTACTTCCATGCTGATTGGCTCTCAGCACCTCCTGACCTGTGCTGTAGCACCTCCTGACCTGTGCTGTAGCACCTCCTGACCTGTGCTGTAGCACCTCCTGACCTGTGCTGTGGCACCTCCTGACCTGTGCTGTGGCACCTCCTGACCTGTGCTGTAGCACCTCCTGGCCTGTGCTGTAGCACCTCCTGACCTGTGCAGTGGCACCTCCTGACCTGTGCTGTGGCACCTCCTGACCAGTGCTGTGGCATCTCCTGACCTGTGCTGTAGCACCTCCTGGCCTGTGCTGTAGCATCTCCTGACCTGTGCTGTAGCACCTCCTGACCTGTGCTGTAGCATCTCCTGACCTGTGCTGTGGCACCTCCTGACCTGTACTGTGGCACCTCCTGACCTGTGCTGTGGCATCTCCTGACCTGTGCTGCAGCACCTCCTGACCTGTGCTGTAGCACCTCCTGGCCTGTGCTGTAGCACCTCCTGACCTGTGCTGTAGCACCTCCTGACCTGTGCTGTGGCACCTCCTGACCTGTGCTGTGGCACCTCCTGACCTGTGCTGTGGCACCTCCTGACCTGTGCTGTAGCATCTCCTGACCTGTGCTGTAGCATCTCCTGACCTGTGCTGTAGAACCTCCTGACCTGTGCTGTAGCACCTTCTGACCTGTGCTGTGGCACCTCCTGACCTGTGCTGCGGCACCTCCTGACCTGTGCTGTGGCACCTCCTGACCTGTGCTGTAGCACCTCCTGACCTGTGCTGTAGCACCTCCTGACCTGTGCTGTAGAACCTCCTGGCCTGTGCTGTGGCACCTCCTGGCCTGTGTTGTAGCATCTCCTGACCTGTGCTGCAGCACCTCCTGGCCTGTGCTGTAGCACCTCCTGGCCTGTGCTGTGGCATCTCCTGACCTGTGCTGTAGCACCTCCTGGCCTGTGCTGTAGCATCTCCTGACCTGTGCTGTAGCACCTCCTGACCTGTGCTGTAGCATCTCCTGACCTGTGCTGTGGCACCTCCTGACCTGTGCTGTGGCCCCTCCTGACCTGTGCTGTGGCATCTCCTGACCTGTGCTGCAGCACCTCCTGACCTGTGCTGTAGCACCTCCTGGCCTGTGCTGTAGCACCTCCTGACCTGTGCTGTGGCACCTCCTGACCTGTGCTGTGGCACCTCCTGACCTGTGCTGTGGTACCTCCTGACCTGTGCTGTAGCACCTCCTGGCCTGTGCTGTAGCACCTCCTGACCTGTGCTGTAGCACCTCCTGACCTGTGCTGTAGCATCTCCTGACCTGTGCTGTAGCATCTCCTGACCTGTGCTGTAGAACCTCCTGACCTGTGCTGTAGCACCTTCTGACCTGTGCTGTGGCACCTCCTGACCTGTGCTGCGGCACCTCCTGACCTGTGCTGTGGCACCTCCTGACTTGTGCTGTGGCACCTCCTGACCTGTGCTGTAGCACCTTCTGGCCTGTGCTGTGGCATCTCCTGACCTGTGCTGTAGCACCTCCTGGCCTGTGCTGTAGCATCTCCTGACCTGTGCTGTAGCACCTCCTGACCTGTGCTGTAGCATCTCCTGACCTGTGCTGTGGCACCTCCTGACCTGTGCTGTGGCCCCTCCTGACCTGTGCTGTGGCATCTCCTGACCTGTGCTGCAGCACCTCCTGACCTGTGCTGTAGCACCTCCTGGCCTGTGCTGTAGCACCTCCTGACCTGTGCTGTGGCACCTCCTGACCTGTGCTGTGGCACCTCCTGACCTGTGCTGTGGTACCTCCTGACCTGTGCTGTAGCACCTCCTGGCCTGTGCTGTAGCACCTCCTGACCTGTGCTGTAGCACCTCCTGACCTGTGCTGTAGCATCTCCTGACCTGTGCTGTAGCATCTCCTGACCTGTGCTGTAGAACCTCCTGACCTGTGCTGTAGCACCTTCTGACCTGTGCTGTGGCACCTCCTGACCTGTGCTGCGGCACCTCCTGACCTGTGCTGTGGCACCTCCTGACCTGTGCTGTAGCACCTCCTGACCTGTGCTGTAGCACCTCCTGACCTGTGCTGTAGAACCTCCTGGCCTGTGCTGTAGCACCTCCTGACCTGTGCTGTAGCACCTCCTGGCCTGTGCTGTGGCACCTCCTGACCTGTGCTGTGGCACCTCCTGGCCTGTGCTGTAGCACCTCCTGACCTGTGCTGCAGCACCTCCTGGCCTGTGCTATAGCACCTCCTGACCTGTGCAGTAGCATCTCCTGACCTGTGCTGTAGCATCTCCTGACCTGTGCTGTGGCCCCTCCTGACCTGTGCTGTGGCATCTCCTGGCCTGTGCTGTAGCACCTCCTGGCCTGTGCTGTAGCACCTCCTGACCTGTGCTGTGGCACCTCCTGGCCTGTGCTGTAGCACCTCCTGGCCTGTGCTGTAGAACCTCCTGGCCTGTGCTGTGGCACCTCCTGGCCTGTGCTGTAGCACCTCCTGGACTGTGCTGTAGCACCTCCTGACCTGTGCTGTGGCACCTCCTGGCCTGTGCTGTAGCACCTCCTGGCCTGTGCTGTAGAACCTCCTGGCCTGTGCTGTGGCACCTCCTGGCCTGTGCTGTGGCACCTCCTGACCTGTGCTGCGGCACCTCCTGGCCTGTGCTGTGGCACCTCCTGACCTGTGCTGTAGCACCTCCTGACCTGTGCTGTGGCACCTCCTGACCTGTGCTGTAGCACCTCCTGACCTGTGCTGCAGCACCTCCTGACCTGTGCTGTGGCATCTCCTGACCTGTGCTGTAGCACCTCCTGACCTGTGCTGTGGCACCTCCTGACCTGTGCTGTAGCACCTCCTGACCTGTGCTGCAGCACCTCCTGGCCTGTGCTGTAGCACCTCCTGGCCTGTGCTGTAGAACCTCCTGACCTGTGCTGTAGCACCTCCTGGCCTGTGCTGTAGAACCTCCTGACCTGTGCTGTAGCACCTCCTGACCTGTGCTGCAGCACCTCCTGGCCTGTGCTGTAGCACCTCCTGGCCTGTGCTGTAGAACCTCCTGACCTGTGCTGTAGCACCTCCTGACCTGTGCTGCAGCACCTCCTGACCTGTGCTGTAGCACCTCCTGGCCTGTGCTGTGGCACCTCCTGACCTGTGCTGTGGCACCTCCTGACCTGTGCTGTAGCACCTCCTAGCCTGTGCTGTAGCACCTCCTGGCCTGTGCTGTAGCACCTCCTGACCTGTGCTGTAGAACCTCCTGGCCTGTGCTGTAGAACCTCCTGGCCTGTGCTGTGGCACCTCCTGACCTGTGCTGTGGCACCTCCTGACCTGTGCTGTAGCACCTCCTGACCTGTGCTGTAGCACCTCCTGGCCTGTGCTGTGGCACCTCCTGACCTGTGCTGTATCACTTCCTGACCTGTGTTGTAGCACCTCCTGACCTGTGCTGTAGCACCTCCTGACCTGTGCTGTGGCACCTCCTGACCTGTGCTGTAGCACCTCCTGGCCTGTGCTGTAGCACCTCCTGACCTGTGCTGTAGCACCTCCTGACCTGTGCTGTTGCACCTCCTGACCTGTGCTGTAGCACCTCCTGACCTGTGCTGTAGAACCTCCTGACCTGTGCTGTGGCACCTCCTGACCTGTGCTGTAGCACCTCCTGACCTGTGCTGCAGCACCTCCTGACCTGTGCTGCAGCACCTCCTGACCTGTGCTGCAGCACCTCCTGACCTGTGCTGTAGCATCTCCTGACCTGTGCTGCAGCACCTCCTGGCCTGTGCTGTAGAACCTCCTGACCTGTGCTGTAGCACCTCCTGGCCTGTGCTGTAGAACCTCCTGACCTGTGCTGTAGCACCTCCTGACCTGTGCTGCAGCACCTCCTGGCCTGTGCTGTAGCACCTCCTGGCCTGTGCTGTAGAACCTCCTGACCTGTGCTGTAGCACCTCCTGACCTGTGCTGTAGCACCTCCTGACCTGTGCTGTAGCACCTCCTGGCCTGTGCTGTGGCACCTCCTGACCTGTGCTGTGGCACCTCCTGACCTGTGCTGTAGCACCTCCTGACCTGTGCTGTAGAACCTCCTGACCTGTGCTGTGGCACCTCCTGACCTGTGCTGTAGCACCTCCTGACCTGTGCTGTGGCACCTCCTGACCTGTGCTGTAGCACCTCCTGGCCTGTGCTGTAGCACCTCCTGACCTGTGCTGTAGCACCTCCTGACCTGTGCTGTTGCACCTCCTGACCTGTGCTGTGGCACCTCCTGACCTGTGCTGTAGCACCTCCTGACCTGTGCTGCAGCACCTCCTGGCCTGTGCTGTGGCATCTCCTGACCTCTGCTGTAGCACCTCCTGACCTGTGCTGTAGCACCTCCTGGCCTGTGCTGTGGCACCTCCTGACCTGTGCTGTATCACCTCCTGACCTGTGCTGTAGCACCTCCTGGCCTGTGCTGTGGCACCTCCTGACCTGTGCTGTGGCACCTCCTGACCTGTGCTGTAGCACCTCCTGACCTGTGCTGTGGCACCTCCTGACCTGTGCTGTATCACCTCCTGACCTGTGCTGTAGCACCTCCTGACCTGTGCTGTAGCACCTCCTGACCTGTGCTGCAGCACCTCCTGACCTGTGCTGCAGCACCTCCTGACCTGTGCTGTAGCACCTCCTGACCTGTGCTGTAGCACCTCCTGACCTGTGCTGTAGAACCTCCTGACCTGTGCTGTAGCACCTCCTGACCTGTGCTGTAGCACCTCCTGACCTGTGCTGTAGCACCTCCTGACCTGTGCTGTTGCACCTCCTGGCCTGTGCTGTAGCACCTCCTGACCTGTGCTGTAGCACCTCCTGACCTGTGCTGCAGCACCTCCTGGCCTGTGCTGTAGCACCTCCTGACCTGTGCTGTAGCACCTCCTGACCTGTGCTGTAGCACCTCCTGACCTGTGCTGTAGAACCTCCTGACCTGTGCTGTAGCACCTCCTGACCTGTGCTGTAGCACCTCCTGGCCTGTGCTGTAGCATCTCCTGACCTGTGCTGTAGCACCTCCTGACCTGTGCTGTGGCACCTCCTGGCCTGTGCTGTGGCACCTCCTGACCTGTGCTGTGGCACCTCCTGACCTGTGCTGTGGCACCTCCTGACCTGTGCTGTGGCACCTCCTGGCCTGTGCTGTAGCACCTCCTGACCTGTGCTGTAGCACCTCCTGACCTGTGCTGTGGCACCTCCTGACCTGTGCTGTAGCACCTCCTGACCTGTGCTGTTGCACCTCCTGACCTGTGCTGTGGCACCTCCTGACCTGTGCTGTGGCACCACCTGATCTGTGCTGTAGCACCTCCTGGCCTGTGCTGTGGCACCTCCTGGCCTGTGCTGTGGCACCTCCTGACCTGTGCTGTGGCACCTCCTGACCTGTGCTGTGGCACCTCCTGACCTGTGCTGTGGCATCTCCTGACCTGTGCTGTGGCACCTCCTGACCTGTGCTGTGGCACCTCCTGACCTGTGCTGTGGCACCTCCTGACCTGTGCTGTGGCACCTCCTGACCTGTGCTGTAGCACCTCCTGACCTGTGCTGTAGCACCTCCTGACCTGTGCTGTGGCACCTCCTGACCTGTGCTGTAGCACCTCCTGACCTGTGCTGTGGCACCTCCTGACCTGTGCTGTGGCACCTCCTGACCTGTGCTGTAGCACCTCCTGGCCTATGCTGTAGCACCTTCTGACCTGTGCTGTAGCACCTCCTGGTCTGTGCTGTAGCACCTCCTGACCTGTGCTGTAGCATTCCCGTGCTTTTCATTCCTGCCTTCTTCCTTGCTTTAGCTGCCATTCTAGGGGAACTTCATTTACACAAATCACTAGGAAATTTGTCATTGTTGTTCAGATTTATTTCCACTTTGTCTGAATCGCTTCGCTCACCTCTTGTCCGGGTCATAGATCACTTACTGGAGGTGAAAGGTTTCCAATCACATCTGTCTTCCAGATCTATGAAGGATACGTCCATAAGTTTGATCAGCTGCCCCACGGCTTTTGCATCGAATCCCTCAGACTTGATCTCAGGATCTGCACACAGAGAGATATCTATCTGTATCACGTCATATATTAACCTCAAGGTCCAGTGCCCCATCAAGGATTAACTTGCATTAATCTATAGTGTTTTATGTAGATTCTGTTTATTATTACTGTATCTGTGTAGACTAGTAGAAAGGGTTAATGAACATTGAGAGACATTT
Source organism: Engystomops pustulosus (assembly GCF_040894005.1). Lineage (NCBI taxonomy): Eukaryota > Metazoa > Chordata > Amphibia > Anura > Leptodactylidae > Engystomops > Engystomops pustulosus. Next base: position 12,253,126 of record NC_092413.1, read on the forward strand.
CTGACCGTGTAACAGACTTGTTTACCAGACAAGCAGACGGCTTGTCCTTTAGAATGACAGGTTCTGTCTGGAAAGTTGTTTACACTTTAGAAACTTGCTGCCATAGAATATTATTGGGACTAAGTCCATGGGAGATCGCCTTGTCATTGTTTTTATACTGAAATGTAACCAGTCCTTCCTAGGCAGGAGGTGTATAAGGAGAATAGTCCCAGTCCTTAGTGTCTTGCGGTTGGGGAACAGAGCTAAACAATCAGAAGAGAAAGCTGAGACAGGGATACTCTGCCATAGACGCTGGGCTCCAGCCCTTACCTGAGTACCAGCTACCCCCGGTCTTTCCTCAGCATTAACCCTTCTTCTGCCAGGGAGGAGATAGGAGTAGCCATAGTTCCTGGTGCAGACTATGGGTGGCAGTAACCCCGACACCAGCCCCCTCTGCCACCGGCCGCGTCCCCCTTCACATTCCTCCATGCCCACCTGGTGTGGAAGTAGTGTACAGGGGGAAATGGGCACAATTTCTCTCTAACTGCACCTATTTGTGAGCTTTTACACCTGATTTCAGGGATAAATTCTTTCTATTTCTGTTTCTTATAAGGGAGAGGATACAGGGACCGTTACTTTTTGTCTTTTTACATGTCAAAAAAACTGAGCAAATGGTCTTCACACATCAAATCATCCAAACCTCACATTTTGATAACATCTTGTTTAGAAGATCCTTCACTTCATACTCATTGAATTCCCCTTTCTGTAACTGTAGAAGATATAATCATTGTTAATAAACACATAGATAAAGGAAAGATACAGCAAATATCATAGGTAGGTAATTCAGAGATAGATAGATAGATAGATAGATAGGAGATAGATAGATAGATAGATAGATATGAGATAGATAGATAGATAGATAGATAGATAGATAGATAGATAGATAGATAGATAGATAGATAGGAGATAGATAGATAGATAGATAGATATGAGATAGATAGATAGATATGAGATAGATAGATAGATATGAGATAGATAGATAGATATGAGATATATAGATAGATATGAGATAGATAGATAGATAGATAGATAGATAGATATGAGATAGATAGATAGATAGATAGATAGATAGATATGAGATAGATAGATAGATATGAGATAGATAGATAGATAGATAGATAGATAGATAGATAGATGATAGATAGATAGATAGATAGATATGAGATAGATAGATAGATATGAGATAGATAGATAGATATGAGATAGATAGATAGATAGATATGATATAGAGAGATAGATAGATAGATATGAGATAGATAGATAGATAGATAGATAGATAGATATGAGATAGATAGATAGATAGATAGATAGATAGTTAGATAGATAGATAGATAGATAGATATGAGATAGATAGATAGATATGAGATAGATAGATAGATAGATAGATATGAGATAGATAGATAGATAGATAGATAGATAGATATGAGATATATAGATAGATATGAGATAGATAGATGATAGATAGATAGATATGAGATAGATAGATATGAGATAGATAGATATGAGATAGATAGATAGATAGATAGATAGATAGATAGATAGATAGACATGAGATAGATAGATAGATAGATATGAGATAGATAGATAGATATGAGATAGATAGATAGATAGATAGATAGATATGAGATAGATAGATAGATAGATAGATAGGAGATAGATAGACATGAGATAGATAGATAGACATGAGATAGATAGATAGATAGATAGATAGATAGATAGATAGATAGGAGATAGATAGGAGATAGATAGATAGATAGATAGATAGATATGAGATAGATAGATAGATAGATAGATATGAGATAGATAGATAGATAGATAGATAGATAGATAGATAGATAGATAGATAGATAGATATGAGATATATAGATAGATAGATATGAGATAGATAGATAGATAGATAGATAGATATGAGATAGATAGATAGATAGATATGAGATAGATAGATAGATAGATAGATAGATAGATAGATAGATATGAGATATATAGATAGATAGATATGAGATAGATAGATAGATAGATAGATAGATAGATATGAGATAGATAGATATGAGATAGATAGGAGATAGATAGATAGATAGATAGATAGACATGAGATAGATAGATAGATAGATAGATAGATAGATAGATAGATAGATAGATAGACATGAGATAGATAGATAGATAGATAGATAGATATGAGATAGATAGATAGATAGATAGATATGAGATAGATAGATATGAGATAGATAGATATGAGATAGATAGGAGATAGATAGATAGATATGAGATAGATATGAGATAGATAGATAGATAGATAGATAGACATGAGATAGATAGATAGATAGATAGATATGAGATAGATAGATAGATAGATAGATATGAGATAGATAGATAGATAGATAGATAGATAGATAGATAGGAGATAGATATGAGATAGATATATATGAGATAGATATATATGAGATAGATAGGAGATAGATAGATAGATAGATAGGAGATAGATAGATAGATAGATAGATATGAGATAGATAGATAGATAGATAGATAGATAGATAGATAGATAGATAGATATGAGATAGATAGATAGATATGAGATAGATATGAGATAGATATGAGATAGATAGATATGAGATAGATAGATAGATAGATAGATAGATATGAGATAGATAGATAGATAGATAGATATGAGATAGATAGATAGATAGATAGATAGATAGATAGATAGATAGATAGATAGATAGGAGATAGATATGAGATAGATATGAGATAGATATATATGAGATAGATAGGAGATAGATAGATAGATAGATAGATAGATAGATAGGAGATAGATAGATAGATAGATAGGAGATAGATAGATAGATAGACATGAGATAGATAGATAGATAGATAGATAGATAGATAGATAGATAGATAGATAGATAGATATGAGATAGATAGATAGATATGAGATAGATAGATAGATAGATAGGAGATAGATAGATAGATAGATAGATATGAGATAGATAGATAGATAGATATGAGATAGATAGATAGATAGATAGATAGATAGATAGATAGATAGATAGATAGATATGAGATAGATAGATAGATATGAGATAGATAGATAGATATGAGATAGATATGAGATAGATATGAGATAGATAGATAGATAGACATGAGATAGATAGATAGATAGATAGATATGAGATAGATAGATAGATAGATAGATAGATATGAGATAGATAGATAGATAGATAGATAGATAGATAGATAGATAGGAGATAGATATGAGATAGATATGAGATAGATATATATGAGATAGATAGGATATAGATAGATAGATAGGAGATAGATAGATAGATAGATAGATAGGAGATAGATAGATAGATAGATAGACATGAGATAGATAGATAGATAGATAGATAGATAGATAGATAGATAGATAGATAGATATGAGATAGATAGATAGATATGAGATAGATAGATAGATAGATAGATAGATAGATAGGAGATAGATAGATAGATAGATAGATAGATAGATAGATAGATAGATATGAGATAGATAGATAGATAGATAGATAGGAGATAGATAGATAGATAGATAGATAGATAGATAGATAGATATGAGATAGATAGATAGATAGATAGATATGAGATAGATAGATAGATAGATAGATAGATAGATAAATACATACATACATACATGATAGTTACATGATAGATACCTCATCCTTCACAATTTCAAACTCAGAATCCGTCTCTGGTGTAATAATGGGCTGAAAATGAGAAAAATACTCAACATTTATTTTCAAATAATCCATTTCTGCAGGGAGCAAGAATATTCTTGACTTTGTATATGCAGCTATGAGCAGTGAGTTTTTACTCTTTCTGCTCTCTCCCTTGCTATAGTATTGTGTAAGCGTTATTTTCTATCAGAATTGTTTCTCTTTCAGCTAGATAAGGAAGAGGGTTGAGCAGGGATCGATCAGATCTTCCGTTAGAAAATGGTGCTCATAGAACATTATGGTCCGGCAGGGAAGTTAGATTGAAGCGAGTAGCCATCCACCACACACTATACAGGCTAGAATATGGATCTCTACATCTCTGTTTCTCTCTGCCTCTGACTGACTGTCTCTAACTGTGTCTGTCTGTCTCCAACTGTCTCTGTTTCTGTCTCTGACTCCGGTTTTCTCTGATTGTCTTTTTCTACGACTGTCTCTGGCTGTCTCTGAACGTTTCTGTCTCTGAGTGTCTTTAATAGTCTTTCTGTCTATGACTGTCTCTTTTTCTGACTTGTTATTGTTTCTGAGTCTCTCTGTCTGTCTGTCTCTGACTGTCTCTGTCTCCGACTATCTCTGTTTCTGTCTGTCTCCGACAATCTCTGTCTGTCTCTGACTCTGGTTTTCTCTCACTGTCTCTGTCTCTGATACAGAGAGATATAAGCTCTTACTAAATCAGGAAGAAATTACAAAGTTACCTCATATATATTGGCCTGCACGTTGCTTCCTGTATCCCTTGAAAAAAAGCAAAAGTAAAAACATGGGTTTTTTAAAGGGTTTTTCTAGACTGCTATACTTCCAATGAACTATACATAGAACAGATGAGTAGAAGGAGATCGCTGCTGGTTCCTCATGGGCATTAATCAGTGCGGCTCCAACCGGGGAGTGAGACAAAAGGAAAAAAATGGTAAAAAATTACTAAAAAATTATGAAAGAACTTTTCATTAAAAAAATGTGTGATTTACTAGGACTAGATGGGGTTATATATATATTTGTTAATTAGTGGTAGAGCTTAAAGGGGTCCTGTCACCAGAATTTTACCCTCTTGACTAACAATGCCTGCTGATAAAGGGTTACAAGTCCTCCCCATGTCACCTAAAATTAGCTTCCATTGCGACACTGCACCTTAATTACAGCTGGTTTCCTGATATGCAAATTAGCTTTCCTGACTCATGTCTGCTGGCTTTGACACTTCTCTCTTGCGCTGATATTAACCACGCCCTTTATTTTGACATCTCAGCCTTGTTTTATTTTCATGTCATTTGACCAGAGTGACATCATCGCAGGCCCTTTAGCCTCCAAACATTAGCAAACTGTACCCGTATTGTACTGTATGTATGTGATCACATGAAATCACAGCAGCCTCCATGGACTTCTACTCCCTCCCCATCCTCTATGGAGACTGCTGTGATTTCATGTGATCACATACACACAGTACAGTACAGTACGGTTACAGTTTGCTAATGTTTGGAGGTTAAAGGACCTGCGATGATGTCAATCGGGTCAAATGACATGAAAATAACACAAGGCTGAGATGTCAGTCAAAATAAGCGGACGTGGTTTACCGGAAGCGTAAGAGAGGAGAGTACTGTAGTGTACTGTACTGGATGTGATCACATGAAATCACAGCAGCCTCCATAGAGGATGGTGAGGAGTAGAAGTCCATGGAGGCAGCTGTGATTTCATGTCATCAGATACATACACGGGGTACATTTTGCAAATGTAAAGGGTACAAGACCTTTGATGACATCACCCTGATCACATGACATGAACTGCTGAATAGTAAGGAGGCATAAGGCATGGGAAGGAGTAGATGGGAGGGGCCGGCCAAGCAAGACACGCCCCCTCTGATTCCAGGGAATATAAGATAAAGTTGATTTATGGGAATGTGAGGGAAACCCTTTTTAGCCAAAAGAAGGGCGTCAGTTAGTTAATAGGGCTCTATAGGAACCTGTCACTAGCTGTATGTGTGCAAATGTGATGACAGGTTCCCTTTAAGGACTGGGGGATTATTCCAGGCACGGCCCAGCATCGCCACCTTGGAGAAGTCACAATTCCCGGCTCTGCTACTAAATCACGGTTTGTACACTGGTTTTAAGGCGTTGAAGCCGTGATAAATCCACCCTATGGTATCATGGTGGTATAGTAGTAGTCGTTCAGATGGAAACCCCCTTTAACCCCTTAAGGACGCAGCCATTTTGTAGCTTAAGGCTCAGCCCGATTTTTTGGATTCTGACCTGCGTCGCTTTATACGGTTATAACTTTTGAACACTGTTACTTATCAAAGCGATTCTGAGATTGTTTTTTCCCCACATGTTGTACTTCATTTTAGTGGTAAATTTTGGCAGATAAGTTTTGCGTTTATTTACAAAAAAAAAGAAAATATGATAAATTTTTTGAAAAATTTGCCATTTTCGAAATTCAAAATCATTGCGTTTCCAGGCAGATCGATTTACCACCTAAATAAGTTGCTGAATAACATTTCCCATTTGTCTACTTTACATTTTCATAATTTTTGATATGTCTGGATAATTTATTTTGATGTCACGCGGCTCACAAATAGAATATCGCTTTTCCGGATTTTCAGAATTGACTATTTTGGGGATAAATACAGTTTGGAATTAAATTTTACATATTTAGCATCAAAACCCCCTATATAACCAACCCATTTTCAAATCTGCACCCCTCAAGCTATCAGAAACAGCTTTTACGAAGATTGTTAACCCCTTGAGATCTTCATAGTAATTGAATCAAAATGGAGGTGAAATTTAGAATGGTCAAATTGTTCCCTTATACGTTCATTTAGCCCTAAAATTTACACATTTCCAAAATATAAAAAGAGAAAACCCACCATACAATTTGTTCTGCAATTTCTCCTGAGTACAAAGACCCCCCACATGTGGCTGTGACTTGTGTTATGGGGGCACAGCGAGACGCAGAAGGGAAGGAGGGCGCTGCAGCTGCCAGGATTTTAGTTTCCTCATTGGCCCCTTTTTGAAGGCTATAAAATTTTCGCTTTTGCGTTATTGGGGCCATGTGATGCCATTTTTTTTGCGCGATGAGATGCTTTTTCCATTGTTACCATTTTGGGGTTGGTATCACCTATTGTTGAAAATTTAGGAACTTTTTTTGAGGGCAGGAGTAGAAAAGCATCAATTCTGTACTGGATTTTTTACTCTTTTTTTTTTTGGTGTTCACCGTATAGACTAATAATCATGTTATCTTTATTCTATGGGTCGATACGATTACGGGGATACCAGACATGAATATATTTTCTTACGTTTTACTAAATTTGTCAAACAAAACCCTAATGTGGGGAAAAATCTATCATTTATGTATTGCCGTCTTCCAAGTGGCATAACATTGTTACTTTACTTGTTTTTTGCGGGACATGTTGTACTTTGCACCAGTATCATGTCGGAGTACACATGGTTTTTTGATCGCATTTTATAGCATTTTTTGTGGGATTGAATAGCTAAAAATCATAATTTTTGGAAGGTTTATAGCAGTTTTTTTTTACGGCGTTTATCGTGGGGGTTCAATAATGATTTACTTTTATTCTACGGGTTGTTACGGACGCGGTGATACTATATATGTGGGGTTTGTGTTATGATTTAGACTTTTTTTTTAGTTATATGTCTCTTTATATGTTTTGGGGCTTTTGGGCATTTTTAGTGATTTATGACTTTATTTTTTTATTGAATAACTTTTTTTTTTTTACTTTTTCACTTTTATACCATGGTACATGAACAAGAAATCCTCTGATTGCTTGTTCATGATAATATTCTGCAATACTCATGTATTGCAGAGTATTATCAGTGTCAGCCTATACACTTGCATAGGCTGGCACTGTGCCAGTAAGATGACGTCACAGACGCCATCTTACTGGCAATTCTTGCAGGTAACTCTGGGGTCCAGATCGGACCCCAGAGTTACTATAGCAACGATCGGCGCACCCCGAAAACGGTTCGGGGGGGCCGATCGTGGGGGAAAGATACATGTTAGATGCCGCGGTCGCGCTGACCGCGGCATTTAACGGGTTAAGCAACCGCGATCGGAGACAACTCCGATCGCGGGTGTTACACTGGGGTGCCGGCTATCAGTCACAGCCGGCACCCCGTCTTTCCCGATGCCGGTTCGGCTCAGATCTTGAGCTGAACCGGCATCAGCTCAGCGTCCGATATATCGGACGCTGAGCGCTAAGTCATTGAGCTCAGCGTCCGATATATCGGACGCTGAGCGGGAAGAGGTTAAATGACATTAATGGCGTTTATGATGGAAAAGTTTAGAGCAAAGTGTTGTAACTTCCGTGTACAATACTTACTGCGCTCCGGTTGGTTTCTCAGTGAAGACCCTCATGTAGAAATCAATGTCCTCCGGGACGGTCTTAGTCACTGGCACAATGACATAATCCCCCGGGGGAAGCTCAAATTGTTTTGCTATATCCCGGTAAGGACGAAAATCGTCATAACTCCCTACAGATTGGTTCTTCTTGAAGAACTCCTTCCCCAGTGGAACTTGGTCTGATGGGTCGATCTGGTTAATACACAGTAAGAAGGTGTCGTCAGCGTCACTTACCCACCGCTCCGTATATAATACAAGAATAACAGAGCAGAACATAAGAATAATAAAAACTATGCAAAAAAACTCCTATCTATTGGATGGTACTTAGTCATCTAATTATGGGCATCAGTACTAATCTCCTACCTGTGACCTTCAAGATCCTGTAAATCATTTACATTTACTTACCTGGTCCCTGCGCGATCCCCGATCCGGACTGTCAGACGAGGATGAAGTCTGTCGGGATTCACTACCAGCGTGCGCCCGATATCCTGCATGTGTCGCTTCCCCGCTCAGGTTCACCTTCTTCTTCCTGGTGCATGTAAGTGCATTGTCCGTGTATAATGCGCTGTGCGGGGAGTCACTAAGATCGTGCGCCCGATATCCTGCATGTGGCGTTTCCCCGCTCAGGTCCCCGGAGTTCACCTTCTTCTTCCTGGTGCATGTAAGTGCATTGTCCGTGTATAATGCGCTGTGCGGGGAGTCACTAAGATCGTGCGCCCGATATCCTGCATGTGTCCCTTCCCCGCTCAGGTCCCCGGAGTTCACCTTCTTCTTCCTGGTGCATGTAAGTGCATTGTCCGTGTATAATGCGCTGTGCGGGGAGTCACTAAGATCGTGCCCCCGATATCCTGCATGTGTCGCTTCCCCGCTCAGGTCCCCGGAGTTCACCTTCTATTTCCTGGTGCATGTAAGTGCATTGTCCGTGTATAATGCGCTGTGCGGGGAGTCACTAAGATCCTGCGCCCGATATCCTGCATGTATCGCTTCCCTGCTCAGGTCCCCGGAGTTCACCTTCTTCTTCCTGGTGCATGTAAGTGCATTGTCCGTGTATAATGCGCTGTGCGGGGAGTCACTAAGATCCTGTGCCCGATATCCTGCATGTGTCGCTTCCCCGCTCAGGTCCCCGGAGTTCACCTTCTTCTTCCTGGTGCATGTAAGTGCATTGTCCGTGTATAATGTGCTGTGTGGGGAGTCACTAAGATCCTGCACCCGATATCCTGCATGTGTCGCTTCCCCGCTCAGGTCCCCGGAGTTCACCTTCTTCATCCTGGAGCATGTAAGTGCATTGTCCGTGTATAATGCGCTGTGCGGGGAGTCACTAAGATCCTGCCCCCGATATCCTGCATGTGTCGCTTCCCTGCTCAGGTCCCCGGAGTTCACCTTCTTCTTCCTGGTGCATGTAAGTGCATTGTCCGTGTATAATGCGCTGTGCGGGGAGTCACTAAGATCCTGCCCCCGATATCCTGCATGTGTCGCTTCCCTGCTCAGGTCCCCGGAGTTCACCTTCTTCTTCCTGGTGCATGTAAGTGCATTGTCCGTGTATAATGCGCTGTGCGGGGAGTCACTAAGATCCTGCCCCCGATATCCTGCATGTGTCGCTTCCCCGCTCAGGTCCCCGGAGTTCACCTTCTTCTTCCTGGTGCATGTAAGTGCATTGTCCGTGTATAATGCGCTGTGCGGGGAGTCACTAAGATCGTGCGCCCGATATCCTGCATGTGTCGCTTCCCCGCTCAGGTCCCCGGAGTTCACCTTCTTCTTCCCGATGCATGTGAGTGCATTGTCTTGCGACACAATTTTAAATGTTAAATCCCACGTTCTGTCCGATCTTCCGTCGATTTGTGTCACGTGAAAGCAGGCGCGATTGCGACACTATCCGATCTCGTTCGACGCAATCCCCAGCGCGATCCTCGAAAACATCGGGAAACCCGATGGAAATGCGCACACGGGACCTTAGTAAATAAGCCTCTATGGGGAGGATTCGGGTCTTCCGGCGATTCACTAAGGTAGTTCGCCCGATGTCCACCAGGTGTCGCTGCTGCTGCCGTCGGAGTGCACTGAACTTCACCATCCTACGCTGGGTGCAGGTAAGCGCGTGTCAAACTACACTTTTTTTTTTAAATACGGCGTTTTTTCTGAATCTGTCGGGTTTTCTTATGGCCATGCCCCCCGATTTGCGTCGCGTGCAACCCGTCGCAGATGCGACACAATCCGATCACGTGCGCCAAAATCCCGGGGCAATTCAGGGAAAATCGGCGCAAACTGGAAATATTTGGGTAAAGCAACGGAAAAACGCAATTCGGGCCCTTAGTAAATGACCCCTCTATGTTTTATATGCACATGACAGTCACATTTTGCTTATAGTGTCATGTGTATATATTATTTAGGAGCGCAGTGTGCAGACGTTTTACTACATAGTGTGGAGATGAGATGCACAAAGCTAAAGGATAATTCCCGGCAGAGATAAGTTGTAGTGAAGTCCTCTTCCTGATGGAGCAGAGTGTCGCCTCCAAGCTACTAGATACCTGCGTCTAATCAATAATGTAGTCAGCTCTCGGCATGTACAGTATAGTGTAAATCACAGAGTGTTAGTGGCCAAGTCTGTGTTCTGAATATGTGCCTGTGGTGCTCAGGGGCAGATAAGACCACCATGTGCCCTTGGCTGTATGGATATTATGGCCCCTACAAGTCTGGAGCCACTTCCTACATCTGGGACAAGAATTAGCTACTTGGGGAATGGAGGATGAGCCCCAATCTGTGGTTTTTACACCAAAAACAGGCAAAAATATGTAATAACTTTCCCTCTTTATGAAGGAGAAACAAATGACCCCCAACCTTGTATATGTAGAAGCCGGTGCTGGTTGTGATTTTCCCAGACTTTTTCTTCCTTTGTTCCTTCTGTGACAGAGCCACAATCACAATGCACTTCTTACTGGCATCACCACCCGGGGCCTGCAGCGCGATCCGGTACTGAGGATTGATCCAAAATGTGTCTGTGTATGGAAGAAAGTCCGAGAAATAGCAGTGAATCATTACATTATGTATTAAATGGGTCGATCCCATTGAACATGTGTTAGCAAATTGCATCCTAGTAAACCCATTTATAACATTCCCCCCACAGAAGTGTAAAGGTGAAGTAGTTTATGCTATTTGCAAAGAGAATGAGCAGAAAAGAGTCATATTTTGCCTGAGATGAGTCACTTCAGATGCCCCTATCTTCAGTTCTATAGCACGTAGAAACATGATGCTGGTGTCCTTTTAAAGATGAAAATCTCATCTTTCGGATCTGTAGATCACAGATTCTTATCTTTAAAGGGGTTGGCCACTTTTCTATAAGACATGTCTCTGCATATATGTACCTGTGTCTTTGCCTCCTTTCATAGCTTTAGCCTTTCCCTGTTCCCAACATGCTGCCCTCTACATACATACAGGAAGTCCCCGGGTTACATACAAGGTAGGTTCTGTAGGTTTGTTCTTAAGTTGAATTTGTATGTAAGTCGGAACTGTATATTTTATAATTGTAATCCCAGCCAGAATTTTTTTGGTCTCTGTGACAATTGGATTTTAAAAATGTTGGGTTGTCATAAGAACCAGGAGTAACAATAAATCTTCATTACAGACGCCTGTGATAACGGTTACAGCTGATTATTGTAACCTAGGGCTAAAGTACAGTAAATTACCAACATCCAGAAGTCAGTTTGTAATTAGGGGTCGTCTGTAAGGTGTTCTTAAGTAGGGGACCGCCTGTACACAACTTCCTCTCTCTCGCTACTCTATGCCTTTCTTATGGCGTCTCCCACTGTGTCTTCCTTCTCAGTAAGAGGGGAAGGAGCAGGATGAGTCGTATCTCTCCTGCTACAGCACCTTCTATTCATCAGAGCTCAGACATGTAAACATAGAATAATGGAGAGTCTGCACACAGCACAAACATAAGTAGCAGGACTGCTGAATCACTCAAGAACATTCAGGGATTATTATTAAGGTAGTAAATTCACATGGGAAACTTATGTAAAAGAGTGGCCGACCCCTTTAATATGACTACAAAAGCACAGAGGATAGGGGCATCTGAGGGGACTCTCTCCCTGTAGCCTCTAAACTTGATTAATCTCAGACAAAATATGACTTTTCTCTGGTCATTGTCACATGACTTTGGAGGAGATTTTCTATAGGTGAGATTTCCCATAAAAGAGGGAATTCTAGAAAGGAAGTTTCATCGTCTACCTGAGGGGCTGGTAGCTTAATGAGGGAAATCTGGAGAGCACTTAGTCTTACCCGACCCTGCAGGTCCTCCTGAACTGCTTCCAGTTTTCCAGCTCCCATTGAATTCGGTCAGACACCACTTATCACCACAACGAGCGCTGCTCAGCTGCAGGTCACATATCTCCACAAGGCGAAACTGTTTCAGAAAGTCGGAGAAGCGCATCCTGCGGAGGTGCGAACATCACATGATATATGTCAGGGCTTAGAATTACTCTTATAAGATGGTGAATTATCAGAACTATATAAGTTTCCAGGTAATCATGACGCCCAGTGCCCATCTGTCATGTGATATTTCCAAACAACCTTTATTGGAAGTCAATATTACTCAATTAACTAAATGACGCCCTTCTTTTAGCTAAAAATAGTTTCCCTCACATCCCCATAAAATCAACTTTGTAATCTTACTTGGCATTCAGCAAGATCCTGTAGCAAGTCGAAGGTGTGTCCTGCTCAGCTAAGTCCAGTGGCTCCCCCTATCCTCACTCACCTTTACTCCTCCCTATGCCACAGGCCTCCTTATAACCATTCAGAACTTCCATTAACGTGACCAAGTTGATGTCATTTAAGGTCCTTTTAACACTAACATTTGAAAAATCTACCCCATGTATGTATCTGGTTCCATGAAATCACAGCCACTCCATGGACTGAAAATGTAAGTGGGTAAAGGACCTTAGATAACCCTGCTCACCAGACAAAAATTGCTAAATGGTGAGAAAGAGGTTTAGGGAGGAGCCACTGGACTTGACCAAGAAGGATATGCCACCTTTCACCCACTGGGGATGCCAGGTAAGATAACAAAGTTGATTTTATGGTGATGTAACGGGAAACAATTTTTAGCTAAAAGAAGGGTGGCGTTAATAGGGCTCTATGGGAACCTGTCACTAGATGTATTTGTGAAATATGTGTTGACGGGTTCCCTTTATGCTTGGACTGATCACAGGTGCTTATCATTTAAATACCCCGGGCAAAGATTGGGCACCAACATCTAGTCGTCTGAGGATCGAAATGTCTAATGGGCCTTTTGCAACTCATAAAATGTGGTAATAAAAAGTGATCAAAACTTTGTACATTCTCCAAAAATGCACCAGACGAGGAACTGTATGTAATTTCCATGGAAACTTCCAGTGTTTATTAGAACCTGACAACTCACCAAACCTCTCCATCATCCTTCTGAACGTTCAGCTCCGCCTTTACTTTCGGATCCACACTGTCCCACTCTGGAGCACTACGGAGACATACCAAGCGTGAATTATCCTAATTATCACAGGGAGCTTGTACAAACCGATCTGACAACAAGTCTTGGCTGTCATAACATCCTTCTCCATGCGATAATGGCAAATATTGCTTTTTAATCAGCACATGTAGAAAAGTTCTGGTGTGAGATAGAAAACTTACTTGCACCTGCAGCTGCTTTTGCCTGTTTCTCACATCACAATTCATTCCTATCCTCCCTTCCATCTCTATGGACATATGTCATTCGATACTCCTCCCTCTCCCCCTCCATCTCTATAGATTTCTTTGGCCCTGTGTATATAATTCAATACTCCTCCCTCTCCCCCCTCCCATCTCAATAGACCTTTATGGCCACATTTAATTCAATTCTTTTTCCTCTCTCCCCTCCCATCTCTATAGACTTCTATGGCCACATGTAATTCGATACTCCTCCCTTTCCCCCCTCCTTTCTCTATAGACTTCTATGGCCACATGTAATTTGATACTCCTCCCTCTCCCCCTTCCCTTCTCTATAGACTTCTATTACCACATGTAATACAATACTCCTCCCTCCTACCATATCTATAAACTTCTATTGCCACATGTAGTACAATACTCCTCCTTCTCCCTCCTCCCTTCTCTATAGACTTCTATGGCCAGATGTAATTGATACTCCTCCCTTCTCTATAGACTTCTATGGCCACATGTAATTTGATACTCCTCCCACTCCCTCCTCCCTTCTCTATACACTTCTATGGCCACATGTAATTTGATACTCCTCCCACTCCCTCCTCCCTTCTCTATAGACTTCTATGGCCAGATGTAATTGATACTCCTCCCTTCTCTATAGACTTCTATGGCAAATGTAATTAAATACTCCTCCCTCTCCCTCCTCCCTTCTCTATAGACTTCTATGGCCAGATGTAATTTGATACTCCTCCCTTCTCTATACACTTCTATGGCCACATGTAATTTGATACTCCTCCCACTCCCTCCTCCCTTCTCTATAGATTTCTATGGCAAATGTAATTAAATACTCCTCCCTCTCCCCCCTTCCTTCTCTATAGACTTCCATGGCCAAATGTAATTTGATACTAATTTGAGCTGAGAGGTTGCCATACATGTGTTACTCAACATGGAGCTCTATAGAAGATACAGAAACAACCAAGAACCCTTACAATATTTACTCTCCATCTCTAACAAGAATCTTAAGAGTCATAACTTTACAGCCCATACTTATCACTCCAGGCTCCGTTCCATTCTTTGTAGCCCCAGGGATTCCTCACTCTGATGAGCGGCACCACTTCTCCATTAGACTGGACCTGTAAAGTACACAGCACCCTGTATAAGCAGATCTCTCTGTATAAGATCAGAGGGGTCACAATGCAGTGGCCTTACCTCCTCCACTCTCACTATAGAGTATATATGATTGGTAACAATATTTTTAGCCTTAGCTTCTTCTGCACCGACCTGCAAGGAATAATTGATACGAGTCATCTCCTGTAGTTCTACACCAGTGAAGGGTTAACCTCCCCACCCCCCAAATCCAGATGAAATGAAGCATAACACAGGCAGCTTATATGTCATTTTTGATGAAGTTTGTACATCTGTAGGGAGTCCATCGTTCATATGTCTAGTTTTGCCTAAGGCTGCATTTACACTGCCGTATGGGGGACGTATATATGGCCTATATGCATCACCCATAGACTTCAATGGGCGCGGGGCCCTATGGGAGCGGTACGGTGCAGCACAAGTGCGTCGCCGTACTGTTCCGCATCCCGTGAAATGATAGAACATGTCCTATCTTTTCTCGGCATACCAGATTAGTCCCTGTCCCCAATGGGAACCCAGGTCCCCAGCGCTGCAAGGCTGTAATGCTAACCACCAAGCCACAGTGCTGCCCCTACGTCCTATCTTTTTCCAGAGTACGGAGCGGTACGATGCCACACGTGTCTGGCACCGTATCTCTCCGTGTGGCCATTGCCGTCTATGCTTGCCATCCATTGCTTGCCCCAAGCCTGCGGCCGTACATACCACCCCCATGCGGTCATGTGAATGCAGCCTTAGACTGGGTTTAAGTTTGTTTTTTGCAGGACAAGTTTTTTTTTTAATTGCCTGGTAAACACCGGTGTAGAATTGTGCCACCGCATGAGAAGTTCACAGGCTTTAGTGTGCGCTCAGTCATGGACCCGGACTGCCTCGCACCGGCCCACTCTGCCACCGGTCACACCCCCCATCAGACCCCTCCATGCCCTCTTTCCGTGGAGGAGGCGTAAAGGTGGAAATAATCCCAATTACTGGTGGTTCGCCACTGGTGGTTATTACAAGAAATCTGGTGGACAATCCTTGGTGAGTCTCCTCCTTTGAATCCTTGTGTCATACGCCGACCCTTCAGGACCTACGGTACATTAACAAAACTGCTAAGAACTTACAGAGCTACAGCCAGCCAAGTTGTTGTCTCGTAATTCACGTTGGATTATCTGGAACAAATCATCCGGAGCAGTCGATGTATTATAAGTTACACCGACCCCACCAGTCAGATCCTGCAGAGCTTCCACCTGGTAACCATATTCAAGGGCTTCATACGATCCATTGACCCTACGGAGAATACATTTCACTTATTAGTATGTTCTGCTTGTTTGGCCGGAGCCCAATCTGAATTCTGTCCCCAAACTAACAAAGTGATCCCGAATTATGAAGGTGCAAGAAGCTGACAAACACACAAGGTGAACGTAAAAAGGTAAAAATCTTGGTGTGGTCAGCTACCTCCAAGGGATAGTTTAGAATTTAACTCTTATTTCTGGAGACAGTGTCTGTTTATTTACTGTAAGATATAGAATTAGAGATGAGGGACTCAGTTTACAAAAAATGGTATTGGATTGAACATTCATTGTTTTGGGATTGTGCAGCTTTGACCTTAGGTGGTGGACAGATGGACTTCCATACATTGGGGCAGATTTACTTACCCGGTCCATTCGCGATCCAGCGGCGCGATCTATGCGGTGGATTTGGGTCCGGACGGGATTCACTAAGTTCCTCTGACGTCCACCAGATGGCGCTGCTGCGCTGAAGTCCGCCGAGGCCCGCCGAAATGCACTGAAGTTCACCGGCCTATTCCTGGTGAAGGTAAGCACGAGTCCCGCGACACTTTCTTTTTTTAAAATGCAGCGGTTTTTCCTAATCCGTCGGGTTTTCGTTCGGCCACGCCCCCGATTTCCGTTGCGTGCATGCCAGCGCCGATGCGCCACAATCCGATCGCGTGCGCCAAAATCCTGGGGCAATACAGGGAAAATCGGCGCAAACCGGAAATATTCGGGTAACGCGTCGGGAAAACGCGAATCGGGCCCTTAGTAAATGACCCCCAATGTCTTGTAGACATCTACACTCAGCGGCCACTTTATTAGGTCCACCATGCTAGTAACGGGTTGGACCCCCTTTTGCCTTCAGAACTGCCTCAATTCTTCGTGGCATAGATACAACAAGGTGCTGGAAGCTCCTCAGAGATTTTGCTCCATAGTGACATGATGGCATCACACAGTTGCCGCAGATTTGTCGGCTGCACATCCATAATGCGAATCTCCCGTTCCACCACATCCCAAAGATGCTCTATTGGATTGAGATCTGGTGACTGTGGAGGCCATTTGTGTCCAGTGACCTCATTGTCATGTTCAAGAAACCAGTCTGAGATGCTTCCAGCTTTATGACATGGCGCATTATCCTGCTGAAAGTAGCCATCAGATGTTACAGGGTACATTGTGCTCATAAAGGGATGGACATGGTCAGCAACAATACTCAGGTAGGCTGTGGCGTTGTACCAAGGGGCCCAAAGACACCATGACACCACCACCACCAGCCTGACCCGCTGATACAAGGCAGGATGGATCCATGACACCACCACCACCAGCCTGAGCCGCTGATACAAGGCAGGATGGATCCATGACACCACCACCACCAGCCTGACCCGCTGATACAAGGCAGGATGGATCCATGCTTTCATGTTGTTGACGCCAAATTCTGACCCTACCATCCGAATGTCGCAGTAGAAATCGAGACTCATCAGACCAGGCAACGTTTTTCCAATCTTCTACTGTCCAATTTCGATGAGCTTGTGCAAATTGTAGCCTCAGTTTCCTGTTCTTATCTGAAAGGAGTGGCACCCGGTGTGGTCTTCTGCTGCTATAACCCATCTGCCTCAAAGTTGGACGTACTGTGCGTTCAGAGATGCTCTTCTGCCTACCTTGGTTGTAACGGGTGGCGATTTGAGTCACTGTTGCCTTTCTATCAGCTCGAACCAGTCTGCCCATTCTCCTCTGACCTCTGGCATCAGCAAGGCATTTCCGCCCACAGAGCTGCCGCTCACTGGATGTTTTTTCTTTTTCGGACCATTCTCTGTAAACCCTAGAGATGGTTGTGCGTGAAAATCCCAGTAGATCAGCAGTTTCTGAAATACTCAGATCAGCCCTTCTGGCACCAACAACCATGCCACGTTCAAAGGCCTCAAATCACCTTTCTTCCCCATACTGATGCTCGGTTTGAACTGCAGGAGATTGTCTTGACCATGTCTACATGCCTAAATGCAATGAGTTGCCGCCATGTGATTGGCTGATTAGAAATTAAGTGTTAACGAGCAGTGGGACAGGTGTACCTAATAAAGTGGTCGGTGAGTGTATAAGCCAAGAGGGTTTTCAGCTATGAGCACAATGAGGACTTTCTGATAAGGTCAAAAATCTAACAAAGTGAACAGATCCTTTATGTGTGCGGATCAGGAATGTGTGAAGCTACGGTCTTGTTGCTCATCTTAACATAGACATATAAGAAAGACGATTAATAGAGAAGGGGAGAATCCTGAGGGGGAGTGTAATGCTGCTGTTTGAAAACAGAAAAAAAATGGAAAAGGAAAGGACAGGCACAAACAATTAGCACTAAAGCTGGACTCACCCAGCTATCCCTACCTGCTTTCCTATCCTACACTAAACAGTAGGCAACAACTTGTTGCCATTCCTTTCTTGTACCAAAGAGAAAACGAGGAAAAACAAACACCAAATGGTTGTACTAAAATGGGTCACAACCAAGAGGGTAATGCAGTACAGAATCATGATAAAAACAGATAGTCAAGACAAGCAAGCAACAGAAGCCCAAAAGTGCATGAATCCAGAAAGAACTGGCAAACTCCAAAGAAGTTTAATAGCAAGCACTGAGAAGTGGGAAGACAATCCTCTTATGAAATACAGCCAGTATATTTTACAATTGTAACCCCAGCTAGAATTTTTTTGGGTCTCTGTGACAATTTGATTATAAAAATGTTGGGTTATCATAAGAATCGGGATTAACAATAAAGCTTCATTACAGACACCTGTGATAACTGTTATAGCTGATTATGTAGCCTTAGGCTAAAGTACAGTAAATTACCAACATCCAGATGGCCGTTTGTAACAAGAGGTCGTCTGTAAGTTGGGTGTTTTTAAGTAGGAGACCGCCTGTATCAGGGTCCCGGGCCAGTGATTGGACTGGCCCCCTGACATCCAGAAAAATGCTGGAGAGCAATGTAAGTGGAGGAGGCATCTGTGCATTATAGCTAGCTTAACCGTCTGCAGCCCAGAACAAAGTCAGCAGGAGACAGATATTGTGGAAATCAATTTAGACATCAAAGAGTGCAATAAGGCAGTGTTCAGACTAGTACAGGACAGAATACAAAGTAAAAAATCACAGTCAGCAGCACATCCTTTGCCACATCTTCTGCACAAACGTAACATTAAGGCTGCTTTATTTTATTTTTTTCCAATCTGTCATGGTTTCTTTCACTTACTTAGCATAGGCTTTTTCCAGGAGGCTGGACCAGAACTCATTAGAAGTCTTGGACTTAGCAAACCTGAGACTATTATTCTTGGTAGGCAGCAGGTCATCAATAATCACATTGAAATACTCTCCAAACTGCGACAACTGCAACAAAACCACAGCTTTCAGGTGAACTATTCATCATGCGGGCTATGGCATCAGGTCATCAGGTAAAAGTTATTGGGGCTTATTTACTAAGGGTCGCAGATCGCACTTTCGTCAGTTTAGCGGTTTTCAGGATTTGCGCAGCTTTGACAGGGGTCTGCACTGGGATTGTGTCGCACGTGATCGGATTTTGGCGCAGCTGCGCTGCTTCCGTGCGACAGAAATCAGGGGGCGTGGCCATCAGACGATCCGACTGATTCGGACTGATCGCGGGATTTAACTTTCAATTTGTGTCGCAAGACAATGCACTTACATGCACCAGGAAGAAGAAGGTGAACTCCGGGGACCTGAGCGGGGAAGCGACACATGCAGGATATTGGGCGCACGATCTTCTCTCCCCTCATATTGTGGCCCCTCTAACCCCCCTTATATTGTGACCACCCTCATCCCCCCCCTCATATTGTGGCTCCTCATCTCCCCCTTATTTTGTGGCCCCTCTCATCCTCCTCCTCATATTGTGACATCTTTCATCTCCCCCTCATATTATGGCCCCAATCTTTCTTTCATTTAAAATTGTGGCCCTCATCTCCCCCTCATTTTGTGGACCCTTACATCTCCTTCTCATATTATGGTCCATCTTGTCCTCATTTTGTGACCCCCATCATCTCTTCTTCATATTGCGGCTCTTCTGATCATTCCTCATATTGTGGCTCCTCATCTCCCCCTCATTTTGTGGCCCTCATCTCCCCTCATATTGTGGCCCCTCTCAACCCCCCCTCATATTGTGACCCCTCTAATCTTCCATTCATATAGTGGCCCTCATCCCCTTCTCATATTGTAGTCCATCTTGTCCCCCGTCATATTGTGGCCCCTCATCTCCCCCTCATATTGTGGCTAATATTTCTGCTAATCACTTGCTGGAAAGGCTTCATTCAGTTAAGTTGTTGCTATGGTGAATAATTCTATATGGATGAAAATTAAGTTATGGATGGAAATTATGGTATGCCTGAAGAGGGGGTTGATTAAGAAAGTTGGTAAACAGTCGTCTAATTGGATTTAATTTCCAGGATTCGCTTTAATAGAGGTGGCGTGTGGTCGGCTGTCAAAACTAGAGAGAGAATGAATAGCAAACACCATGAAGCCCCCGATGGAGGCGCCCACGGGCCACATGGGACGGCTTTGGTAGGTGGAGGTTCTGTTAGAGTCGCCAAATTCTGGTTAAGAAGATAAACAATTGGTTATCTGAAAATTGGTGAAATTACCGTAAAATTGAAGATCCCAGCATAACCTTTTTCCTTCTCAAAGGTTTGGTCTTGTGGGACTACTTGAGATAGGGCGTCCGGATTAAGTGTAAGACATGCGGTGGCGGAGACGAACCAACAGTTATCTGTGTACAGGAATAGTCAAGGGTTAAAACACGGATCCTAAACATGTAGAATAATCTGAGCCTACAGTAGTTTATGGATGACTTACTTACGGACCCCTGGCGGACATCCTCACGATCCGCCCCTTTGTCAATAAACACTGGATTGTTATTTATTTCCTGAGGACGAAAAGATTTGGGAATTTTATTCTCTTTGCAGTCATTAAGGGATTCGGAAAGTATTTTATGATAAATGGCAACACCTGTTACCCCCCCCCCCCCTAAACTACCCGCCCAGGGAATGAAATGTCCTTCATAGAATTCCCCATTTTATGTGAAATCCGTGATGAGCGGGTCCGAACCGAATTTGAAGAGTTTGTAGTCCCGGGCCCAGAACTAAAGTTTTTTCAAAATTTTTGGGTTTGTTATTTGGCTGTAAAAGTGCGCAAAAGACTGCTTCATTGAGTAGCCAATCAAGCAGAGTTTGGTCCCCTCTATGGGCATAGCTGTGATTGGCCAAGCGGGACATGTGACCTTGCTGTATAACAAGTAGGGTTACAGATCAGAGAGCAGACAAGAGAGAGAAAAGCTGCACTTATAGGGACAGTGAGGGAAAAAATCGAGCATCCTGAATTTCAGAATTGCCCTTTTCAGGGCACACAGGACGGGAGAGAAATACTTTCCAGTTTCACAGCACTTTGAAATTAAGAGAACCTTACTATTGTATCATCATCATCTATAGGGTTAGGGTGTTTTTTTGCAAAGTAGCAGTTTTATGTATCCATAATCACATATGTGTTCACTGTAAGTGTGTTATTTTCACCAAGTAGAAGTGTTGTTTTGTTTCCGTATATATATCATAAACCACATCTTCTCTCCCCATGGTTGTGTCTTCAGATTTGTCTCCTATAATTTCCTTGTAGACCTCCTCCATATCTGGCACATCTTGGCTTCGTTTCTTGCGTACAAATGTTTGCATGCAGTTTTTCTGTGCCGGAATTTTATTAATCGTGACCAATAATATTCATTATATTCGGCAGTAAGTTTATCATATGGATTGTTTTTGGTAACTACACAACCAATCAAAACAGAGAAGGAGACGCATGGTACAGGCAGTCCCCTACTTAAGGACACCCAACTTACAGACAACCCATAGTTACAGACAGACCCCTCTGACCTCTGGTGACCTCTCTGGATGTTACTATAGTCCCAGGCTGCACTGATCAGCTGTAAGGTGTCTGTAATGAAGCTTTATTGATAATCCTTGGTCCCATTACCGCAAAAAATGTTTAAACTCCAATTGTCACAGAGGCCAAAATTTTTTTTGTCTGGATCTACAATTATTAAATATACAGTTTCGACTTACATACAAATTCAACTTAAGAACAAACCTCCAGACCCTATCTTGTACGTAACCCGGGGACTGCCTGTATATAGTTTCCACTTACATACAAATTCAACTTAAGAACAAACCTCCAGACCCTATCTTGTACGTAACCCGGGGACTGCCTGTATATAGTTTCCACTTACATACAAATTCAACTTAAGAACAAACCTATAGACCCTATCTTGTACGTAACCCGGGGACTGCCTGTATATTGATTCCTTTCTGGTGTGGCGAGTACTCAACTATGAAGGTCCCATGAAGGGTTAATATGATGCCGATGAGGACCCGCAGAAATGTCGTGGTTGCAGTATACAAAGGTATTAAGATACAGTGACTACAATTTCTTTCATTACTGTATATTATTCTGACCTCTGGTGCGGGGGCCAAGTCAGAGACTTTTACTTTAACTTAGCAGAAGTACATGCACCCTCTGCATCTGTAGCTGAACCTGGGAAAGTGCAAAGCGCTACAGAATTTGATGAATAAAGATTATTATTATTATTAAATATTTTTATTATTATTATATTTTGGTGAAATTTACTATTTATTAAAAAAAACTTAAATCGGAAAAATGACTTGTCTTTTCACATTTTTAGTCAATTATTGGCAAATTTTAAAAAGAAAAAAATATGCTAATTAACAAAACTATCGTATCAAGATAAAGCTCGCATGTCATGAAGTAAAATTTTTGCCCCCCCCCCCCCCAGTAATAATACAGACCTTGCGCAGGCACCACAGCTTGTAGTGATCAGAGTAACTGCCCCTGTTATTGCCCCCATGTTTCAGCCCTGCACCCCCCTGTAGCCCCATTTTACTGCCATTTTTAGGTGTTAAAATCTGGATCCCCCTGACTTCAATGTGCGTTCGCGTTCGAGTGAAAGTTCAGCCCGAAGTCTGGGTCCTGAACTGAATTTTGTCTCAAAATTCGGAAACAAGCGCCAAACCCAAATTTCAACCAACCCCCTCATCACTAATGTCGGGCACTTACCTATATAGATAAACAAAAAACCTCCCAAAGCCATATGCAAATGAAATTAAATGAGTCACTTTTTTCCTGACATGAATCACTTTTAGGGAGTGGAAGGGGAGCTTGACTTCAGACATATATATGGGCTCCATAGCAGCAAGAACCATGTTTATAGCATCATATTAAAGGTATAAATCTCATCTTCAGTATTGAGGTTCTGCGAGCTACAGAATCTGAGGACGGTTGAGGCATCAGGTGGATTTTTATTGTTTCTTCTGTTTTGTTTTGTGTCTGAAGTGATGCTCTCCTCCAGCCTCAAAAAATGACTCTTCTCAGCTCATTTGCACATGACTTTGGAGGAGATATTTAACATAAAGCAAACAAACAAGAAGATATATAGACATTTCACTTACCGATGGTCTCTTCCACACAATATCCTTTCCCTTGTCTGTATCTGGACCGAAACGCGCTAAACCTAGGGAGGCGGCCGTAGCGGGGAATACAGGATCTTGGAATAGTGTACCAGCGGCCAAGCATTCTGCCTTCAGCTTCTCAAAGTCTTGACCTGCAAACTTCCTTGGGTTGTTGATGGAGCCGAGTCCCTCGGATTTGGCCCTCTGATGGGCGATCTTGGAGGCGACCCCAGACATGATGTGACGCTTTCTACACGAGACGTGGTGGATGGTTACAGACAGTCAGGGAGGTATTTATACACATATGTTATGTGCGGGATAAGACCCCGGGGTGAAGCAGAGCTGTGATCACATGGCTGTGTAAATACTAGACCATGAATATTAATAAGTCCCTGCACCTCTGGTTACTTCCATCTATATACTATTTTCTATTAATAAGAAAAACCTTCCAAAAAACTATTTTCATCGGACTTTGTAAGTCCAGAAGTCTACGTGACTAGAAAGACTTACAAAGGTGGTCTCTCCATGTTGGCTCGTGCTATCATGTATCTCTGATTTGGGGTCAAAACTGTATAATAATTGTTGAAATATGCAGATTTACCAGGATGGGATAAGGAAAGCATTGCCTCATTTTGCTACCTTGTTAGGGAGTGCCCTTAACATCAAGCATGACTTTCAGGAAGCCTAATGACATGATGATGGGATTAAAGCCAAACCAGTTTATCTATTCCAGAAGGAACATATTCCCAACTCTAGTGCTGTTTCCATGTCTTTGCAACTCATCAGTATAGTGTAGGGAACAAAAGTGTAGGGTAGGTGTAGGGTCAAAAGTGTAAGGTAGGTGTAGGGTCAAAAGTGTAGGGTAGGTGTAGGGTCAAAGGTGTAAGGTCAAAAGTGTAGGGTCAAAAGTGTAGGGTCAAAAGTGTAAGGTAGGTATAGCATCAAAGGTGTATGGTTAAAGGTGTAAGGTCAAAAGTGTTGGGTCAAAAGTGTAGGGTAGATGTAGGGTCAAAGGTGTAGGGTCAAAAGTGTAGGGTCAAAAGTGTAGGGTCAAAAGTGTAGGGTCAAAAGTGTAAGGTAGGTATAGGGTCAAAGGTGTATGGTTAAAGGTGTGAGGTCAAAAGTCTAGGGTAGGGTCATAAGTGTAGGGTCAAAAGTGTAGGGTAGGTGTAGGGTCAAAAGTGTAGGTTAGGTATAGGGTCAAAAGTGTAGGGTAGTTATAGGGTCAAAGGTGTAAGGTCAAAAGTGTAGGTTAGGTATAGGGTCAAAAGTGTAGGGTAGTTATAGGGTCAAAGGTGTAGGGTCAAAGGTGTAAGGTCAAATGTGTAGGGTAGGTGTAGGGTCAAAGGTGTAAGGTACGTGTAGGGTCAAAAGTGTAGGGTCAAAAGTGTAGGGTAGGTGTAGGGTAGGGTCAAAAGACTCTTAAACCAGTTCCATACACTCTACCAACAAGATGCAAAAACATGGAAACATTGCCGTCTACTGCTGTCTTTAATCCCACATCATGTTATTAGGCTTCTTGCAAGTCATGCTTTATATTAAGGGGCTGCCTTACAAGGTAGCTAAGAGGCAACGTTTTCCTTATCAGGGGCCGGTTTTAGACAAAGTGGGGCCCTGGGCAAAACTAAAAGTGGAGCCCCAAAATAAAACTATTTTATAAGCAGTCACAGTCAGTAAGAGGCTCCTTTATCCCTGCAGAGTGATAACACTTTGTAGTTACACCCAGTAGTAGGTAAGTGTCTGTAATATGGAGATGTAGGAGAATCTTATAGGAGAGACAGAGAATAGGGAGACGGATGATAGAAGATACATATGGAAGATGATAGAGATTTATAGATAGATGATAGAATTATAGATGCAGAAATATAAAGTAGATAATGGGGGTCACTTTTTCCCCCCCTTACATTGTTGTTTTGTGTCTTTTTGCTGCATAATGGCATAATGGAAATCCAGTCCCAGTCTCATCACTTGTTTAAAATACAGGGATGTAGAGGACCCGCTTTTCACACAGCCCAGGGGCCCATTGTACCCTTTGGGGACATCGATCATAATTTTTTAAACTGTTTTTGCTGGGTTTTTTTGTGCAATTTTTTGGCGCAGTAGTAAAATTTGTCTGTAATTTGCAACTTTTTTAAGTGCAAACAAAACTTCGGCACTTAGTGGTTCTGAGTCCCTGCGCCTTATCTGACATAGTGAGCGGCTGCTATACAGATGTTTGCTCGGCATCTATCATTATTTTGCGCCTAAAAAGTGCAAAAAAGTCGCAAAAATGCTCCTACTCTGAGCAGCTGCACTTAAAAAAAACTTCACTTTTAATTACCAAAGGTTTTCGCTTCCTAAATGAAAAATTTACAAAATGCAACATAAAAAATCCTTCTGCTCAGGATAAAATGTAAAAATTCTCCAGTAACGACTTCATCATTGTCTATGGGATCATCTCTGGGAGTGATTATTGTCTATGGGATCATCTCTGGGAGTGATCATTGTCTATGGCAGTGATGGCTAACCTATGGCACTGGTGCTGGAGGTGGCACTCAGAGCCCTTTCTGTGGGCACTCAGGCCATCACCAGAGATGACTCCAGGTATCTTCCTGCAGTCCCAGACAGCCCAGGACTTGCTGTGCACAGAGCTATTTTAAAGCGACAGCGCTACCTGCGACTATTTTCTGCTTTGTGTCCTCAGGTGCTGCTATCAATGAAAACTGTGACCGAGAAGGGAGTATAAATCACAAATTACATTTCTGTGTTGGCACTTTGCGATAAATAAGCGGGTCTATGTTGTAGTTTGGGCACTCGGCCTCTAAAAGGTTTGCCATCACTGGTCTATGGGATCATCTCTGGGAGTGATTATTGTCTATGGGATCATCTCTGGGAGTGATTATTGTCTATGGGATCATCTCTGGGAGTGATTATTGTCTTATTGTACAGATCTGAGAATATTATCAGTCTCCATTTACTGTAAATTATAATAAAAAAGGAAAAGACTCATTTCAGCAAGAATTTCTTTTTTTTCCATATCTGTAACTTTTAGTCCCTGCAGTTACATCACAATGTGCTCCGGACATTGTACGAGCTGAGACGTTATGTGCGGAGATGAAGCCCTGGACGTTCTGTCTCCTTCTCTCAGTCTCACTTTGTTGTTGCTCACAAATGAGATCCACTTTGTAGGGCAATAATTAGAGACAAATTTTGCACAAATGAATGGGACATGGGACAATTCAAAAATGCATTTACTAAGGCAGAACCAGATCCATCATAGATCAGGAGCCAAAAAGAAGAACAAACCAGGCGCAAAATTAGGCGAACCTGAGACCCCCCTATGATTAATGTCCCCCATGATGCAGCACTGTTCTATACACAAGTATAACATTCATACAAGAGATCCGAGTACTGCAGTTATATCGGATTATTCTAGTCATAACATTACTCACCAGTTTTTCCTGGTTAAAAAAAAGGGAAATGATGTCCAGGGAAAAGGTTCTGTATTCCCAGCAGCTTTTAGGACCAGTTCAGGACGATTTGCTGGAGTAAGTATAACCGGTACCATTAGCTACTATGAGCTGCCTATAATTTATGCACAGACTGGTTTGTGCCCGTGGACCAGAACCTATGAAGACAATTGTGTGTTTAGCAAACACATGTGACGGGCGTCGTGTCTTCCCAAATAGAGGCGAGCGGATACAGAGCGACAAAGCTCCCGGGCTCTATGTCATCTGATGTAACTACATAGACCTCTGTCTTACAATACAAGGATCGTATCAGGATTTATAACCCCCATTCTCAAATGGATTGGGAAGAGACTTTCTCTGTGTGACTGTAATGATGATTTATGGAGGGGATTAGAAAATTCGGGTTAAAACTGTGAACCTTTCCAGGGGAAACCTTATGTTTGATTCCACTCTCACTCCTTTTGTGCACACAAGGCTCTCCGTCAGCATGTTTCGTCTCCCTTATATATTCTCTATTACAAACAGGGGGACTCCGGGTATTTGCCAAAGTAGGAACAGGATATGGGTGTCACCTTTACACAACAGGAATGCCAAAAAGTTTTCATTTCACCCAGAAGTAGTAATGAGCAGACCCACTAAAATTCTGGTCCACCGGAACCCGAATTTTAAAAATCTGTTTGTATCCGGCTACCAAACCCAGACCCAATCCCCCACCGTCGCTGCTGGCACTGCTCACGGGTGTTAACTGTTTAAATTCTGCAAACAAACGTTGCCAGCCGCATTTAAACTATAGCCACCACCATCCTCCGGCACATGCTGTTAAGTGTTGCACGTCGTCATTTTGGGGAGAGGCGACGGTTGATGTTATGGAGGTGAGTTGACGATCCCAGAAAATGGCGCTGGGTCATGATATAAGTGCCGCTGTAAACCAGTGGAATTTGAAAAAGTTTACACCACCAACAGAGTATTAACTGAATATTAACGGTGGGGATGTTGAGTCAAACTTGGGCCAGGACTTCTAATGAATTTCTGGGTCAGGTCCGAGGTGCAAGCTTTGTGTTTCAGGTCCGCTCAACACTTCCCACAAGCTACTGCATGGAGAAAAATTCTAGCGTCTGGAACACCTGTCGGATATGTGGTTGTGCACGGTGGATAATACTACTTGGGTGTTGAGATGTTGCACTGGGTATCTTCTGTCTATGACTGTCACTGTGTCACCCAAATTTGCTTTGCAGTTCATCGTTGCCGGATTTCATTGGCGTGGTATCCACGCCCAGGCTCTAGCACCAGTCCTAAACCAAACTTAGTGGGGACATTAATCATAGGGGTCTCAGCTTCGCCTATTTTTGTGCCTGGTTTGTTCTTCTTTTTGGCTCCTGATCTATGATGGATCTGGTTCTGCCTTAGTAAATGCACTT
Source organism: Engystomops pustulosus (assembly GCF_040894005.1). Taxonomy (NCBI): domain Eukaryota; kingdom Metazoa; phylum Chordata; class Amphibia; order Anura; family Leptodactylidae; genus Engystomops; species Engystomops pustulosus. The sequence continues at coordinate 12,281,655 of NC_092413.1, forward strand.
TGGAATTGTCTCATGTCCGATTCATTTGTGCCAAATTTGTCTCAAATGTTTACCCTACAAAGTAAATCTCATCTGTGACTAATGATAGAACCAGATTGATAAAATGTGACAGAACGTTCAGGGCTTCATCTCTGAACATAAAGTCTCAGCTTGTACAATGTCCGGACCACATTGTGATGTAACTGCAGGGACTAAAAGTTACAGAGATGGGAAAAAAAAAAATTCTTGCTGAAATGAGTCTTTTCCTTTTTTATTATAATGTCCAGGAAATGGAGACTGATAATATTCTCAGATCTGTACAATAAGACAACAATCACTCCCAGAGATGATCCCATAGACAATGATGAAGTCGTTACTGGAGGAATTTTACATTTTAAAACTGAGCAGAAGTATTTTTTATGTTGCTTAGAGGGAATTTTTTCATTTGGGAAGCGAAAACCTTTGTTTGCCCCTTTGAGGTCTACAGAGTCTGTTTGCCCATTGATGTGCCCATTGCTTGATAGGGAGAATTTAGATGCTCATGGAGAGGCTTTCTCACTTTTAAAGGAAATCAACCTTGTAAAAAACAAAAAAAATCTAGAAATACTCACCTCCGCTCCTCTTCATATCTTGATCTTGATCCCGTCGTGTCAAGACTAGCAGGGGACCGCGTCGGGATCAAGATGAAGAGGAGCGGAGGTGAGTTTTTTTTTTCTTTTAATTGGTTGATTTCCTTTAAGCTGTTTTTGTTCTATAGTATTATAGTATTCTATTCGTTCCTCCGGGCGTCACATGTGGCTGTCAGTTGATGATATACCTGAAGGATATTTAGGCTTCTTCTATTGACATTAGATGACTTATTAAAGTCTGATGTTTTTTATTGCACTGCCCAAACCCCTGGAGACTAGAGGCAAACACAAGTAGCAAAGTCGTGACTGACACAAACCTGTCGCTGAGGCCGGGTTCACATCTGTTTTTTTGTAAACGCTTACATTGGGAAAGTTCCCGACGTTTGTCTTGAGCGTACGCATTGACATACACCGGCAGACGGAGGCATAGTCTGCTCAGTATATGACGTGCCGGCATAGATCGGGAGTGTTTGCATCTCAACAAGTCCGTTCATCACTAATGAAGAGGAAAAATAATATGGGTTCTTCAGCTCAATGACCCATTACTCTGCCTATTGACATCAACAACCGGGTCCTCCAGAGTACGGGGCATTTTGTGTTCTCATTTTCCACTCTAATTTGTGTGGACTGTCGGACCCATTAGGGCTCATTTACTAAGGGTCTGTCTGATGCATTTTCGTCGGGTTCCCCAATGATTTCCATTTTGTGCTGAATTGCCGCAGGATTTTGCCGCACGCCATCGGATTTTGGCGCATCAGCGATGGCTTGCACGCAACAGAAATCGGGCCGTCGGACAACCGCGCAGATTCGGATAACGCGCGGGATTTAACAGCACCGGGAAGAAGCAGGTGGACCTCGGCGCAGAAGCAACGGATGCAGGAAACCCGTGCGCAGAAGTTGCGTGAATCGCGCTGGACCCGAATCCTCGTCGGACAACGCAACGCGGGATCGCGACAGGACCTGGTAAGTAAATCTGCCCCATTATCTATTGACACTAGATCACCTCTAACATATTTTCATCATTTAAGATTGCCTCTTGGTGGCTTTTTCCTTTTGTATACAAAGAGGGTTATTTATCATTGTGCTCCTTGCGACAGTTCTAGATCTGTTTTTGGAGCTCCACTGCCCATCAGAATAATTAAAGTGACTTTGGCCCTTTAATAAGTGTTCTTATGGTCTATTTAGTGTCTGGGATTTTTTTTTTTTCACAAAGTCTCAAAATGCATAAAAAGTCCCAGCACACCCACCAGGGGGACTGGCGTAACTGTGACTTTTTATGGGACTTTTTCCAAAAGTCATGAATCTGGCTGAGCACAGTGATGCACTAACAGCCGTTCTATGTTTACACCAAATTAATCAAGAGGTGCAAATAGTCCCGTGAGACTTTTACAATGAAAAGTCCCCAAAACACCAAAAAAGCCCAGGAAAACCAATTGTGCCCTTGTGGGGCACATGAAAAGCGTATCGAAGGCAGTTCATTAATTCCACCTCGCCCCTCTTATAGGATTAGTAGAGGGTAGAATATAATCTGATATCACATTACTCCATAAGATTTAGTTTCTGCTCCCATGATAATCAGTTGATGGTTGACGTCACCGCAAAACCACAACACATGGGACAACCCTTTTAGGGACATGAAGAAGAAGAGACCGCCCAAAAAGGCAAATGGGACGCAATAAGAACTACTTATCTCTTGTAGCCCATTGACAAGGTTTATTAGTTACATTCCATCGTGCGGTGAATGTGACGGGAGGAGAGAAAGGACTGAAGCTCCTCCTTCGATGTTCTTACTCCATAGAAGTCCTAATCTAATTGTATCCAATCTGGTCAAAATATTCCACCATTTTTTTTAATTTTTTTTGGCCAAGTTGACCCTGTTTAATAGTCTTTAGTATATAAGATCTTCCCGAAAAACAGAGGTGAGGAATGTTGATAAGTGGAATAATTCATCAATTTTATTCAAAGTCCCTCCCCCACATTCCGGAGGAGATGTATCAAGAACATTTCAGTGATGATTTCTACCACTTTCTAGAATTATTCAAATTCTGTCGGATAGCGCGAAACCATGCCCACCGTCAGCTAAGCCCCTCCCATCACAATAACGTTTCATAGAAATCATGTGCGGACGCACCTAAGCCTATGAAATAAATCATTTATTTCTAGGGTAAATCTCCCGAATTTTTTTTTACACTCTATGGCTACTATTGTTTGTAAAAGCTTTATTTATCACACCCTAAAAATTCATCATTGGTCAATGGAAAAATTAGCAAATCATCTGAGACCATTCTATGGACCTTGGGACTCCATTGGTGCTGCACAGATATATAACAACTTAAATTATCTCGAAAAACCCTACACAAAGATATATTAATATATATATAAAATTTAACGTGATGAGTCTTTGCCATCGGGGGGGCGTCCTCTTCTAGATCAATGTAGCGCAGAGCCACTGAAAAGAAGAAAAGAGTCATATTAGAAGAACACTAAGGGGTTTCCTTATCACCTATTATCCCATTTATATGTCACCCCCCCAACAATCACAATAATGGGGGGTCCCAAGTCTCACATTACTCCGCGTTGCATGTAATGAGAATATGTGTAATAGGATCGGCTGTCGTTCCCTTCATACAGTTGCCGTAAACAGCCAAGTGCTTTACTTCCTTTTTGCAGCAGTTTTCATGCATCCCAGGGATCGGTAGTGATCAGGGCAGGTAGATAATAGAATTTATGGTAAAACTCCATCATTCGGTCATTTCTATGGTTTTCAGAGTTACTACTGGTTTTTGTTTAGCTTATTTTTTGAGTAAAGTCATCATGGATGTACCTCTGGTAAGGAGAAATCGATTCTTCCACTGTTATTCTTGTCCAAAAGTTTAAACATTTCTGTAAATAATAATAGTAAAAAAAAGTAATTATAGGTAAATAATTCAAAAATACTTAGTCCACCTTAAGTACTGAGGTCTCTATTGACCACAACATCTAAGAGGTTCAATATCCTAGTTGTGAATAATCAGTAAAGATTTTGTGTGTCCAGAAATCTGTGGTTTTAGGTCTATATTGTGGGGTCTATTGGGGAGTTTAATGGTTGAGACGATTGGGGCATCTATTGGGTGAGACAATTGGGGACTCTATTGGGTGAGACGATTGGGGAGTCTATTGGGTGAGACGATTTGGGAGTCTATTGGGTGAGACGATTGGGGAGTCTATTGGGTGAGACGATTGGGGAGTCTATTGGGTGAGACGATTGGGGAGTCTATTGGGTGAGACGATTGGGGAGTCTATTGGGTGAGACGATTGGGGAGTCTATTGAGTGAGACGATTGGGGAGTCTATTGGGTGAGACGATTGGGGAGTCTATTGGGTGAGACGATTGGGGAGTCTATTGGGTGAGACGATTGGGGAGTCTATTGGGTGAGACGATTGGGGAGTCTATTGGGTGAGACGATTGGGGAGTCTATTGGGTGAGACGATTGGGGAGTCTATTGGGTGAGACTATTGGGGAGTCTATTGGGTGAGACAATTGTGGAGTCTATTGGGTGAGACGATTGGGGAGTCTATTGGGTGAGAGACGATTGGGGAGTCTATTGGGTGAGACTATTGGGGAGTCTATTGGGTGAGACTATTGGGGAGTCTATTGGGTGAGAGAGACGATTGGGGAGTCTATTAGGTGAGACGATTGGGGAGTCTATTGGGTGAGACGATTGGGGAGTCTATTGGGTGAGTCTATTGGGGAGTCTATTGGGTGAGACTATTGTGGAGTCTATTGGGTGAGACAATTGTGGAGTCTATTGGGTGAGACTATTGGGGAGTCTATCGGGTGAGACTATTGGGGAGTCTATTGGGTGAGAGAGACGATTGGGGAGTCTATTGGGTGAGAGAGACGATTGGGGAGTCTATTGGGTGAGAGAGACGATTGGGGAGTCTATTGGGTGAGACAATTGTGGAGTCTATTGGGTGAGACGATTGGGGAGTCTATTGGGTGAGAGAGACGATTGGGGAGTCTATTGGGTGAGACGATTGGGGAGTCTATTGGGTGAGACGATTGGGGAGTCTATTGGGTGAGACGATTGGGGAGTCTATTGGGTGAGACGATTGGGGAGTCTATTGGGTGAGACGATTGGGGAGTCTATTGGGTGAGACGATTGGGGAGTCTATTGGGTGAGAGAGACGATTGGGGAGTCTATTGGGTGAGAGAGACGATTGGGGAGTCTATTGGGTGAGAGAGACGATTGGGGAGTCTATTGGGTGAGACTATTGGGGAGTCTATTGGGTGAGACTATTGGGGAGTCTATTGGGTGAGACTATTGGGGAGTCTATTGGGTGAGAGAGACGATTGTGGAGTCTATTGGGTGAGACGATTGGGGAGTCTATTGGGTGAGACAATTGGGGAGTCTATTGGGTGAGACAATTGGGGAGTCTATTGGGTGAGACAATTGGGGAGTCTATTGGGTGAGACAATTGGGGAGTCTATTGGGTGAGACAATTGGGGAGTCTATTGGGTGAGACAATTGGGAAGTCTATTGGGTGAGACAATTGGGAAGTCTATTGGGTGAGACAATTGGGGAGTCTATTGGGTGAGACAATTGGGGAGTCTATTGGGGACTCTATTGGGTGAGACAATTGGGGAGTCTATTGGGTGAGACAATTGGGGAGTCTATTGGGGAGTCTATTGGGTGAGACGATTGGGGACTCTATTGGGTGAGACGATTGGGGAGTCTATTGGGTGAGACGATTGTAGGGTCTATTGGGTGAGACGATTGTAGGGTCTGTTGGGTGAGACGATTATAGGGTCTATTGGGTGAGACGATTATAGGGTCTATTGGGTGAGACGATTGTAGGGTCTATTGGGTGAGACAATTGGGGAGTCTATTGGGTGAGACAATTGGGGAGTCTATTGGGTGAGACAATTGGGGAGTCTATTGGGTGAGACAATTGGGGAGTCTATTGGGTGAGACAATTGGGGAGTCTATTGGGTGAGACAATTGGGGAGTCTATTGGGTGAGACGATTGGGGAGTCTATTGGATGAGACAATTGGGTGTCTCTTGGGTCAGACAATTGGGTGTCTCTTGGGTGAGACTATTGGGGAGTCTAATAAGTCTATAAGTTGATTGGGTGTCTTTAGGGTGAGACAATTGGGAAGTCTATTGGGAGAGACAATTGGTGTCTATGGTTTCCAGTGAAGGTTCTATAGGACTGAGTGTGGGGGAAATTTATTGAGACTAAGTATCAGTTTTACACTTACTGAATAAGGTCTCCAAACGTATCATGCAGGAAATAAAAGCGTCAAAGTTGATGGTCAGTTCATTGTCGGCATAGCGCTGGGCAATGCTCTGCTGGATGGTGTTGTTCAGAGTGAATCCTGTCAAGACGGAAGTAAAGTAAATTTACCGTTCTGTAGATTTTGTTAACCATTGGTGTTCTGGTAACTGAAACCTCTATCAACTTCAGTTATGGATTTTAGAAGGTGTAGGGATATGGAGCCAACTACTTCCATCTCCGTATCCCTATGTTTATACAGTATAAACATGGAATTGTTCCGGGGTTGGTTGTCACCCAGTCTGATCATGTATTGATGGCCTTTTATACAATACAATATTTTAACCATTCCCTTTAAGTTTACGTCATAGGTGTAAGAAAGTGAAGTTCCTGGAGGCCTTCGACAAGAGGGTCATCTCATCAGAGCTCATATTGCTTGCAGCGGCCACTACAGGAGAAATGTGGTATTACATGTGTGACTCGATGCTTCCAGATGCTGGAGTTGTATATGGAATCCATGGGACTGGTCCTCTCGGGTCATTTTACTCTCATCTTCTGGTCTTGAAAAATCAATTTTATACAGGCAGTCCCCGGGTTACGTACAAGATAGGGTCCGGAGGTTTGTTCTTAAGTTGAATTTGTATGTAAGTCGAAACTGTATATTTTATAATTGTAGATCCAGACAAAAAAATTTTTGGCCCCGGTGACAATTGTAGTTTAAACATTTTTTTGCTGTAATGGGACCAAGGATTATCAATAAAGCTTCATTACAGACACCTTACAGCTGATCATTGCAGCCTGGGACTATAGTAACATCCAGAGAGGTCACCAGAGGTCAGAGGGGTCTGTCTGTAACTAGGGGTCGTCTGTAAGTCGGGTGTCCTTAAGTAGGGGACCGCCTGTAATTTTATGATATAATAAATAGTAAAAAAAAAATAATAATAAAAGACCTGCATCCTGCAAGGCGGCCCTCATTTCATGTGCGTCCATGGTCCCTGACTTGTCCTTATCAGACTTCATGAAGATTTCCTATAGCATACAAATAATAAGAAGTGTTTAGACTTCAACAATAGTCATAATAGCCAGGGGGTAAACTATGCGCCAGATTACTATCCATGACCCTAAACCAGTGATGGTGAACCTTTTAGAGGCCAAGTGCCCAAATTACATGGTCACCCAATTGTCATCACCCCTCCCCATTATCCACAATGGATGTGTGGGCCATACCATGTATTTCTGTATCTTCATCCATAGCGTTTTGAATTCTATAAGACTCAGAGTCCCGGTCCCATCCATCTGGTCAGAAATGAGTTAAGAATTTTTTTTTTTTCAGTAATTTGGGCCTAATAGACGTTTTATACATCTTAGAGGGTTCACACAACTGATGACCTTTAAAAGGTACCATCAAAATCCATATTTTGTATAGCAAATTATATTTGTTATCCATGGCCTCCTTCCTTCTAAAATCAACTTTTAGAATTATGCTAATGAACCAGTAGGGCTCTGGGAGTGTTACCAGAGCTCCTCTGTGGTGTAGCTTCACAGGCTGCTACACTGTCTCCTCCTCCTGCTCTCTCAGCACTCCCCTCCCCTCCCTCCCTCTATGCTGTAATCTAACACAATGGTAAGGGGGAAGTTCTCCTGCACAGTGTAACAGCCTGTTGAACTACAGCATGGAGGGGCTCTGTTAACACCTGCAGGAGCCCTTCAAGGTCATTAGCATAATTCTTTCACCTCCTCACTGCTATCTGCTGTGTACAATTGTGCCCCCTACTGTCTGGTTTTGCTTCATAATGTAGCGATAGCCACCAGGAGCTTAGTGTAGCTACTAGTTTTTTTGTTTTGTTACTAAAGTCACATAAGTTAAGAACATGATCAACCCACTTGACAGTAAAAAAAATTGGTTGTGATGGTGACATAGGTGCCTGGACCCATGAAAACACATCAATCTGCATGGAAGCTGCATACACTATACGACAGTCATTTTTATTGGCTATTTTGAAGACAAGGTTTAGAGCACATGATATACACCATAGAAAGTTTGGTTTTATATATATATATATGTGATAACTTTCTCCTAAACATTAGATGCCATATTCCCATGATGCTTTGCTGCCATTTAAAGGATACGTCCATAAGTGAGACCATTTCTCTGCATGTGGCCAATGCGAAGCCATTAGATTTCAAGTCCGTTCCTAAAACATAAGTAAACACCCAAAACTTTCAGAAACAGCCCCACCTAATCCAGCTCCCCAATTTATGCAAATTTATGAAAACTCCGCCCCTTCTGGGTTCTTTTTTTCTACTTTACTTACTCTTAGACAGAAGTTTGTTCAGGATAGTCTGAATGTCCTTCGCTGTGACTTCACCTTTCTGCAAAAAATTTTTTTAATTTGTTAGTTTTAGAAAAGGTTTTAGTCTTAAAGGGGCGGTGCGCCTAATGTGGGCGGCGACTAGAGAAACAGGAGGGCGTGGCTAATGTCAACCTATATATGGCAGAACATGTTCCTTGGAGTCTAGATACAAGCAATGTCTTACGTCTCCGGCCAGTTTCTGGAAGATGTTCTTGAAGTCGTTTTTCACATCTTTGTCTGATATTTTAGGCTGGGAACAAAAAGAAAAAAATATATAAGCCCCCGCAGTTCTGTCTGGACCAGTAGGCGCTGCATGTGGCCCCCTATGACAACACATTGAGTGTCTGAAAATCATATATAAGGTCATAGTCTGAGAGAACCGCTATAGAGCCTCAGGGGTGGGTCCACAGTCTGGAGCCCCGCCTTGTCTTTATTTTGATTGGTCGCTTTTTTCCCTGCACATCAAATCCATATCTCACCTCATAAGGATCAGCTTTGGCCACATCACCGACCTCCCTGGTGGGAAAATACAAAAGAAGATTACGAAAGTCATTCTAAGTTCTTTAAGGGGCGTGTGGATCCCTGGAATAAAGGGTCCTCATCCAATTTAAAGGGGTTTTCTTGTTGATACAAGTTATCTCCTATACACAAGTTATATGTCTTGTATTCACAAGAATAGCAGTCCTGGGCAGTAGTGGATTATAATATGGGTGGTTTGGGAGGTAGCACGGGGCCCAAGACTTCTAGGGGGCCCATGACCACCTAAACCAACCACCAAATTTTACACTGAGAAGGACCTTCACACAAGAAATCCTTGTACATCTATTCCTGCTCTCAATACACATGTGCACAAGAACCATTTCAGGACCTTTGAAGGTCCACCAAAGGTCCTGAAACTGCAAATTGGAGGCAGGTAGAAGGGACATATCCTCCATTCCCTAAGAAGCTTCTAGTACCAGATGTAGGAAGTGACTTGTAAGGGCTATAATATCCATACAGCCCAGTCTTAATAGTCCTGGGTACCCCAAAACTAAAGTCCTCCTGATCGATAGGGACCCCAATCACTACCCCCAACCCCTTCATAGGGGACTTGTAGTTATTACAATTCTCCTTAAGAGGCACCATCTACTTCTCTCCATCTAATAGCGCCCCACTTGGCCACAGGTTGTGTGTGGTATTGCAGCGCCTAAAACTTTAACAGAGCTGAGCTGCAATACCACACACAACCTGTATACAGGGGCGGCGCTGTTAGTGGAAGAAGCTGACACTTATTTGTATGTTGTAAAGAGCCCGTAGTAAGTATCTTCCTACACACAGGACTCCGTACGTACAGAGATTCAGCTGCTTTCTCAGAGAAGATGCGCAAACAGAAGTCTCCAGGTTTCAGTGGCTCGAAGGTGGACGGCACAATCAGATAGTCCCCCACCGGTAACTTTACGCGTTTAGACACTTCCCGCATGTTGGTGAAGGTGTCCGAACGCGCGGCCGACGGAGTCCTCTGGAAAAACTCTCTGTTGACGTGGACGTCTGTTTGGTCCTGCATCTGTAAGGAGGGAGAAAATCAGCAACCAAGTCTATGGGGTGAGAGTGGTTGTAATTCCTGGTGCTACCACTAGGGGAGCTCATCATTTACAATATTAGAATTCAAATGTTATTTTTGAGCTCCCCCTAGTGGTGGCAGCTGGTAGCAATAATTTTAACATGTGAAAAGAAGAAGAGGATTTGAGGCTCTGTGTCAGGAAAACTGAACCTCAATTAAATATAATGGGGTTAATCAGCCCAGAGATTTTACCCTACACGTGGGGGTCTTCAAGGATTCAAAAACTAATGGCCAATCTCTATGATCAATCATCCATACCAGATTTGCCGGGTATTGACATCCAACAAAGAGTGGATAGCAGCAGTGTACTAAGGCAAAGCAGACAGTGCCGTTCACTGTATAGTGGCCATGATTGGGTATTGCACCTTAAGTGAAGGTAGGTCACCAATATCTGAATTCTAGAATTTTAAAGAAGGTCTAATAGTAATCTGGGAAAATGTCCGTCACCAGAGAGATATCAGAAATCCTCTGTCGTACCTCTTTGGGAATCTGCAAAAAAGAAATACAATGTTTAGAATATTATTGTCACTAATCCATCACATTTGTTCAATACTTTAATGTTTGAGAAAGAGTCAATAAAGCTTGAAGGGTGGGACATCCTGGAGCACACAGGAAGAGGATTGTCAGCTGGTCTCTATTTCAGCCAATCAAAATCACTGGGTGATTCTGATTGGCTGAAGCACCAACAGACATTTCCTTGCTATGCTCCTCCCACATGTCCTAACAAGAACCATGTGTTTTGCATGTAAACAATGCGAAAAGCATGGAGTTTATTACCGATTGCATGCATTGCAGATGAAACACATGTGATCGGTTTAAGCTCCTCCCTGTCTAAGCTCGGGCTAAGCTCCTTCCTGTCTAAGCTCGGGCTAAGCTCCTCCCTGTCTAAGCTCGGGCTAAGTTCCTCCCTGTCTAAGCTCGGGCTAAGCTCCTCCCTGTCTAAGCTCGGGCTAAGCTCCTTCCTGTCTAAGCTCGGGCTAAGCTCCTCCCTGTCTAAGCTCGGGCTAAGCTCCTCCCTGTTTAAGCTCGGGCTAAGCTCCTCCCTCTTCCGGTTAGATAGTTTCTAAACACAATCCATATAGAAAGTGTGAACGCACCCTAAAAATATAGATTTTGTCTGATCCGGAATGAGTATTCTACTGTATAACAAACTATATAGCCACACCCCATTTTCTGTTAACCACACCCCTTTCTTTCTAAGCCACACCCACTCATCACACCCAGTCAGAAAAGAAAACAGAACATACATGAACATAAATGCTGCAGCTGTGACCTACCCCGTATATGGCAAAGCCGATAGTCAGCAAGTCCTCCCCTAATTTTTTCTGCCGTCTCCGGTTCTTCTGCATCAGCCCCACAATGGCCGTACAACAAGGTTCATGCGAGGCCCCATCATGATCATCATCTGGTTCCTCCAGACGAATCCGGAACTGGGGGTTAGTCCAGAACGTCGCTGCATGTAAGGAAAGTGTGAAGTATGAAATAATATTTTTTTTTTGTTTTTAAATTTTATTCTTAGAAATTTAAATTTTTATAACTTTAATAGCAATTTCAAATACACCAGAGCTGCACTCACTATTCTGCTGCTGGTGCAGTCACTGTGTACATACATGACATTACTTATCCTGTACTGATCCTGAGTTACATCCTGTATTATACCCCAGAGCTGCACTCACTATTCTGCTGCTGGTGCAGTCACTGTGTACATACATGACATTACTTATCCTGTACTGATCCTGAGTTACATCCTGTATTATACCCCAGAGCTGCACTCACTATTCTGCTGCTGGTGCAGTCACTGTGTACATACATGACATTACTTATCCTGTACTGATCCTGAGTTACATCCTGTATTATACCCCAGAGCTGCACTCACTATTCTGCTGCTGGTGCAGTCACTGTGTACATACATGACATTACTTATCCTGTACTGATCCTGAGTTACATCCTGTATTATACCCCAGAGCTGCACTCACTATTCTGCTGCTGGTGCAGTCACTGTGTACATACATGACATTATTTATCCTGTACTGATCCTGAGTTACATCCTGTATTATACTCCAGAGCTGCACTCACTATTCTGCTGCTGGTGCAGTCACTGTGTACATACATGACATTACTTATCCTGTACTGATCCTGAGTTACATCCTGTATTATACTCCAGAGCTGCACTCACTATTCTGCTGCTGGTGCAGTCACTGTGTACATACATGACATTACTTATCCTGTACTGATCCTGAGTTACATCCTGTATTATACTCCAGAGCTGCACTCACTATTCTGCTGCTGGTGCAGTCACTGTGTACATACATGACATTACTTATCCTGTACTGATCCTGAGTTACATCCTGTATTATACCCCAGAGCTGCACTCACTATTCTGCTGCTGGTGCAGTCACTGTGTACATACATGACATTACTTATCCTGTACTGATCCTGAGTTACATCCTGTAAATCTTTTATTTTATATAAAAGTGAAAAACATAACAATAATAAACATAAATAAAGCCATAACTTCTGGCAAAAAAATTACAAAAGAACAAATATAAACGAAAATAAACTTACAAAACCTCCTGGCCCAGCCACACACACACCACACACTCAGCATGAAAACAAACAAAACCTTCACCCAGTCCCACCACCTAATTTTTTTTTTTTTTTTTTTTTTTTTTTTTATATCGAAATACACAGCAAAATACACATAAATAAATAAACAATAAATAAACACAGAAATAACAATGAATATAACGGAAATAACATTAACATTAAATAACAATAAATATAACTAACTAAATCCCACGCCCATCACCCTCCCACCCAGACACTGGTCTAACGTCCAAAGTTCACGCTATATAGTCCAGACCAGTGCCCAGGATCGTATAGTCCAAGTCCCGTCCACCCCCCTCCCAACCTAACACCCTAACACCAAAACCCCAAAACCAACAACCTATATACACACAAGAACTATAACTACATATAACACAAGATACAAACACATTAAACATATCAACATATAACAAACCAACCACATAAAGCCCAGGTTCGGCGCCTGCAAGCCCAACATCACTATAACCTCAGAACACAAAACAAAAATCTACAGTGTCAGCTTCAGCCCAACACCAGGAGCGGAGATGACAGACTAAGGGACACTAAAGGAGAACCCCCTCCAAAGGAGAGAGGCCCTCCCCGTGCCCAGCCTCTCATACTCCAGAGAGCGCACCTTCACCAGGTCACCCAGAATGTTCCTAACCACATCATCCACCGCGAGGATTTTACGCTGCGTCGACACTAAACACCGTGCGTTCCACGTGTGGTACCTGACCACTAGACTGACTAGAAATAACGTGCAGCGGTCCCGGCCACCCAGGCCTCTGAATGCTCCATAGGCCCACTCCGCATAGGAGAGACCGGCCAACCCGGGCCAATGGATGGAAGCGCCCACCCGGTTGTACACCTCTGTGTTAAAGGGGCACTGAAGCAGGAAGTGGTCCATGCTCTCCAGCAGGCCACCGCACTCCTCCCGGGGACAACCCCTTTCCTCAGAGCTCCTACACTTCAGATTGTCCCTCACACACAGCTTTCCATGGAAGCAGCGCCAAGTCAAGTCCCAAAACTTCAAGGGGATCCGGATAGAATTCAATAAACTCAAACCCACCCCCAGATCCCGACTTGGGCAATCCCTGAGGGCCAGAGGCTTCTGGAAATGGGTCAACAGAACCCTCTTGTCAAGGAGTTTCCTCGACATGGTCCTGATCTCCCACATTCCCAGACCCCACCGGCGAATCACCTTCAGAACCGGGGTAGCGTAAGCCGGAAGATGCCCATGTGGTGTACGGAGATCCTTCACTCGCCCTCCTGTCTCCCATTCCTGGAAGAAAGGCCGAAACCATCCCCTGCAGGAGTATACCCACGGAGGAGCCCTCTCTTTCCAGAGGTTTGCTACATTGATCTTAAGAAAGGTATTCACTAGGAACACCACAGGGTTGACCATACACAACCCTCCTTGTCTCCTCGTGCGGTAAGTAACCTCCCTCTTGATTAGGTTCAGCCTATTCCCCCATAACAGCTGGAAGAACAGACTGTAGACCCGAGTCCAGAGGGGTTCTGGCAACATGCACACACTGCCCAGATATATCAGCAATGGGAGCAGGTAAGTTTTAATCAAGTTCACCCTTTCCCTGAGGGTCAAAGACCATCCCTTCCACTGGTCCACCTTCTGGGCGGCGATCTTAAGCCTGCCATCCCAGTTTTGCATGGGGTAATCCCCCTGGCCAAATTCGATGCCGAGAACTTTGGCAGAGTCTTGGGGCCCTGGAAGAGTGTCCGGGAGATCAAAGCCTGGATCCCCCTCTCCCAGCCAGAGACTCTCACACTTATCCCGGTTGATCTTGGACCCAGAAGCCTCTGAGTAGCGGTCAACCTCTGACATCACCCATTGCGCCTCCCCTCTCGAGGACACAAAAACGGTGACATCATCGGCATACGCTACCACCCTTAGAGTGGCTTCCGGTGCCGCCTGGTCCATCCCGACTCCCACCAACGGCCCACGATCAACCCTCCTAAGGAATGGGTCAATCGCGAACACGTATAAGAGTGGGCTCAGAGGACAACCCTGGCGAACACCAGACCCAACCTCAAAAGAGCGGCCAATCCAACCGTTCACAAGCGGGAAACTCTCTGCCCCTGCGTACAAAACCTTTAGCCAATTGACAAACTCCCCCGGCAGGCCATACCTCAGAAGGACAGACCAGAGGTACTCGTGGTCAACCCGATCAAACGCTTTTGCCTGATCCAAGGACAGCAAGTACCCCTTCCAGTTACCAGCCCTGCCCTGCTCCACTGCCTCCCGAACACAGAGCACAGCACTAAATGTACTGCGGCCTGGAACAGAGCAGTGCTGGGTCCCCGAAAGGAGCCGGGGCGCAAACTGCACCAGCCGATTAAACAGCACCTTTGCCAAAACCTTTCTGTCCGTATTGAGAAGCGCTATGGGACGCCAGTTCTCAATACGAGATCGGTCCTTACCCTTTGACAGGATGATCAGGGCAGACCTCCTCATTGACTTCGGCAGAGCGCCCGAGGAAAGACACTCATTGAATACCTCAGTCAAGAGGGGAACCAAGGCGTCCTTAAAGGTCTTATAAAACTCAGATGTTAAGCCATCTGGACCTGGCGATTTCTTGAGGGCGAGCCCTTCAATCGCCCGGCTGACTTCCTCTTCCCTAATCATCTCTGTCAAAACATCAAGAGAGGGGTCTACTCCTGGCTCAGGGACAGTTTCAGCCAGGAAAGCCGACATCACATCCCGATCTAGATCCTTCCTGCCCAAGAGGTGCGAGTAGAAGGATCTGACGACCTCCAGAATCCCTGATCTGGACCTTTTCAGGGATCCCGTACTGTCAACCAGTCCTGTGACAACTTTACCATTCACTGACATCTTGCAGTTTCTGTAAGGGTCGGGCGAGCGGTATTTCCCGTAATCCCTCTCAAAAACCAAAGATGCGTGTCTATCGTACTGACACCTCTTCAGCAAGGATTTCACTCTGGAGATATCCTCACGACTACCTCCAGTCGAGACGAGATGCTCGAGTTTCCTCCTCAGGCCCTGATACAGGCGGTACCTGTCCAGGCTCCTGAGGCTCGAGAGCTGGCGGAAGAATCTCGCCACCCTCTTCTTGAGCATCTCCCACCACTCTGACTTACTGCTACAAAGGCCCAGCAATGGTACCTGGCTCTGAAGAAAGTCCTCAAAGGATTGTCTTATCTCCGCTTCTTCCAGGAGAGACGAATTGAGCTTCCAGTAGCCTCTTCCCATCCGGGGGGTCTCTGTAACATTCAGAGAAAACAAAATTAGACAGTGGTCGGAGAACTCCACCTCAACAACGGACACTGCTGAAGAAATGGCTTCCTCCTTTAAATAAAACCTGTCTATTCTAGACCTGCAGCTACCCCTATAATAGGTGAACCCCGCGTGGCCTGGGGTGTGCCGGATGTGGACATCCACCAGGCGAGCCTCACTAGCTATGCTATTAAGAGCGACGCTATCATAAGTCAGCTTGTCTCTGGAACCTCCCCTATCCTGGGACCTCGTGACAGCATTGAAGTCCCCTCCAAAGACCACCTGCCGACTAGTAAAAAGGTAGGGCTTGATCCTCATAAAGAGACACTTCCTGTCCCACTTGGACTGGGGACCATAGATATTAATTAGGCGAAGTTCTTGTCCCTTCATGAGGACATCCAGGATCAGGCACCTCCCCATTTCTAACTCAATAACTCGTCGGCATTCTACCGGTGCGGTAAAAAGGACCGCCACTCCGCTATACGGCTCGGCCGCAAGAGACCAATAGGAAGGCCCGTGTCTCCATTCCCTCTTAGCTTTAAACACGGCCGCCAAATCTGGCAACCTGGTCTCCTGCAAAAATAAAATGTCGGCTTCAACACGGCCGAGAAAATCAAAGGCCGCAAATCTAGCCGCATCAGACTTAATGCTGGCGACATTAATGGACGCCAGCGTCAACGGAGTGGGTGCCGCCATCATGAGTGATTGAGTTAGACGGCTTTTTTCTTATTGCTTCCCCTCCCCCGACTCTCCTCTGACGATGATCCCCTTTCTTTTTTCCCATCAGATTTAGGGCAACTTCTTTTTAATGAAATTGTGGTGTCCATGTTATTATTGGACCCCAAGGACCCACCCGGACCACCCTCTCCTTCGTCCTTGTCTCCTGACTCTGAGTCAGTCTCCCACTCTGAGGACCCAGCTTCCCCAGAGGATAGAGACTCGGCGCCCCCTACAGGCTGCTCCGCCGCCACCTCCAGAACCCCACCCTCAGCTTCTCCTTCCGAGGAGGCGATCTCATCGAGGGTGAGGAACCGGTTGGAAAGCTCAACCAGAGGGGAGGAAGTTTTCCCTTCCTTAGGTACCTTAGATGCGCCGCGCTTTTTCTTTTTCTGCTTGCGCTTATTTTCTAGCCAAATCCTGTTATCCTCATCCATACTCTCATAATGGGAGGACGTGGAGGACATGGCACCTTTCTCGCGCTCCATCCTCCTGACCTCCTCATTCAACTCATCATCCCTCAGGGCCTCAGTAGCAAGACCAGCCTCTGAGGAAGGACCCAGGGTCACCCCAGCAACCTGAGGCTTCCCCAGTTCTCTCCCTTTTTGTCTGGCTTCAAGCCGCCTCAACTGAGAAGGTGACTTATTCTTGCTTTTCTTCACAGGCCCCTCAGCTCCTCCACCTCTGCTGGTACCTTCCCCAGCAGAAGCAACCTCATGGCTCTCCTCCACTGGGGTCACAACCGCATTGGCAAAGGAGCGAGGACAACGGCTGAAAGGGTGACCGAGCTCACCACACAGGTTACACCTAATGTCCTTACAGGATGCAGCGAGATGACCTAGCCCACCACACAAAGCGCACTTCTGCACTTGGCAGCTGGCGCTAAAGTGTGTGGGGTCACCGCACCTGTGACAGACCTTCGGCTGCCCCTGGTAGAAAATCAGGATTCTGTCCCGTCCAAGAAAGGCTGAAGAAGGAATGTGGGCGACTGTGCCGCCTGAACACTTCAACTTCATCATGAAGGTCCAGGCCCCAGACCAAATGCCAAATTCATCGCGGTTTTTCTGAGGTACCTGAACTACTTCGCCATAACGACTTAGCCAAGTCATGATGTCCATGCAAGAAAGTGACTCGTTACGGGTCAAAACGGTCACCTTCTTGACTGCGTTTTGGCGAGACACTGCTTGCACAGCAAAGTCTCGCCATGCGGGCTCGTTCTTTGCCAGCTCATAATTCGACCAGAAGAGCTCTAAGCCCTCCGGCCGAACAAAGCTGACATCGAACTCCGGAGTACCATAAGGATGTATCAGGGCAAAGATGTCACTAGCCCTGAAGTTCATCTTCAGGAGGAGCTCCACCACCCTTGACCTGGGTGGGCATGCGTCACTGCCCCTCCAGCGAAGACGAACCACATTCCTACGGGAAGCTCCGGGCCCAGTTGTGGGTAAAGACCATACAGTCTCTCCCCCCCTTTTCTCTTGGAAGGCTGCCAGGCCATGCCTGTCTGTCCAGAAGGACAGATCAACATCTCTCCCCTCTACAGTGATTGACTTTTCCCCTCTCCTGAGAGCCTCCAGAAGACGCCTTTGCAAAACGCTGTTCCCAGAGCCAGGAGACAAGGAGTTAACCCCACTTGCCCCAGCAGTGACACTCGCATAGCTCCTTATGGGAGCGGCCACCACTGGGGGTGCAGAAGGTCCAGCACGCACAACAGGATCACCCCCCTCAGCACCATTCACCACCCCCACATTCACCACACTATGTGCATTACTGCCTCGCTTCCTTGCATCACTCACACCAGCTGGGCCAGGAGGACCTGGGGTTGCCTCGGCGTCACTGGGCACTGGGGGTAGAGCCACCTCCATAGCTGATACAGCCTGAGAAGAGGCAGCTCCAACCCCGATCTTAAAGGTGCCCTCTGCCTCATTGGCATTAACCCCTTGTTGTCCAGTAGTTTTTTTAATATTTCTGCTCTGCTGCTCGCTGGATGCAAGAGGCCACTTGCCCTTGCAGACTCCGGACAGTCTTTTTGTGCCCTCTCCAGGGTCTGATGATCCAATGCAAAACAACACTTTTCCTGCGCCTTTCTCTGCAGGCTGTTCGGGATGCTTGGGAGGCGCCGCACCACAAGCCCCAGCAGCCCCATCACACTGCCGCTGCTCACCGGAGCTAGATGCAGCCACAGTGCTAGGGGCCACAGGAGCCACCGCCACTGCCCCTGGCACCGGGCCACCCCCCCCTCCCACTGGGGGGCAGCGCACAGTACCAGGACCTGCTGGATCGCCCTCACTGTCCGGCCTTTCGGCCGATGCCTTCCCTGCACCATCCTTGCTACTGCAAACAAGGCTGGTGCTCTGCGCCATGATGGAACGTGGCTTTGCACTCTCCCCGCACCCTGGCACCGAGTCCACTGCAGGATTCGTGCTGGGCTGGGTTACGGGGCCTACACGACAGGCTGACACTGCTGCCCGCCCGGAGGAAACAGGGAGGGGACGAAACACCAGATTCACCTCCTGAGACGCCTTGGTCTTCTTGGGTCTCGTCTTCTTCCTCTTTTGGTCGTCACTCGGGATATCATCACCAAAGGAAAAGTTCTGGAGGTGAACTGGGGACTCAAGCTGACGGATCTGAGCCATTAGCGCCCCCCCCCTGGCCGCTGTCATCACTTTCCTCCTCCAGGTTGGCAGAGCCGCAGCCTGATGGTAATGGCGCTTGCTCCGCAGGCAGCCTGTCGTGCGAGGCCTGCTGGTGTTGGTGCAGGCCACCAGACGGACACGGCTGGTCTTCCTCATCCTCCTCATCATCGCCATCATCCGCCTGGATCTGAAGCCCCTTCAGTTTTCTTAACTGCTCCTGGCGCATGTCATCAAACCGGGCGTCATTCTCCAACTTTTCACGGAACGGACCGCTGTGCTCGCGGATTAGATGTCGCTTCTCCTGCAGAGCGGTGACCTTGGCTTTTAGTCTGTCTATGGTGGTAAGTAGATCAGACTTTTTCTTTCTCTGCGTAGCCACCCCCGCTAGGGCCAAGGTCTCCCGTATCTCCTCCTGGAGCCTCCTCAGCGCTTTTCCAGCTTCCTCGTACTCACGGAGGTGCTCAGCAATCCGGGAGCCATAGATGGAAGCAGACTCCCGGGCCTTAAGATCACCCCATGCTTTTTGCACACCTCCGTGAGCACCCAGCTTTCCAGCTGAACCACCCAGCTTTCCCGCACATACATCCAGCTTTCCAGGAGGAGCACTCAGGCTGATGTCACTTGCCTTGATCTTCTGTGTTCCGGAGACCTTGCGGCTTCCCTGGGTCTTGGGGGTGGCAGCCGAGGTCACATCGCTGCGTCCTTGGCTCCGGGCAGATCTTCTTACACCCTCCGATTTGGCCGGTAACTGGCTTCTCCTGCCCCCCGCCGGCCTGGTCCGGGAGACAGGAGCCTGGGACTTTCCTGCAGGATTCATCCCACAGAACCCACTCCCTCCCTGGGGAGGAGAGAGCAGGCCTGGGTGGATGGAGATTGCTCCAGGTGGTGCAGGAGCTCAGCAGCACACAACCACACCCGTCAGTAGCTCACAGCAAAATGAGTCAGCACGAACTATTCTGCTGCTGGTGCAGTCACTGTGTACATACATGACATTACTTATCCTGTACTGATCCTGAGTTACATCCTGTATTATACCCCAGAGCTGCACTCACTATTCTGCTGCTGGTGCAGTCACTGTGTACATACATGACATTACTTATCCTGTACTGATCCTGAGTTACATCTTGTATTATACCCCAGAGCTGCACTCACTATTCTGCTGCTGGTGCAATCACTGTGTACATACATGACATTACTTATCCTGTACTGATCCTGAGTTAATCCTGTATTATACCCCAGAGCTGCACTCACTATTCTGCTGCTGGTGCAGTCACTGTGTACATACATGACATTACTTATCCTGTACTGATCCTGAGTTACATCTTGTATTATACCCCAGAGCTGCACTCACTATTCTGCTGCTGGTGCAATCACTGTGTACATACATGACATTACTTATCCTGTACTGATCCTGAGTTAATCCTGTATTATACCCCAGAGCTGCACTCACTATTCTGCTGCTGGTGCAGTCACTGTGTACATACATGACATTACTTATCCTGTACTGATCCTGAGTTACATCCTGTATTATACTCCAGAGCTGCACTCACTATTCTGCTGCTGGTGCAGTCACTGTGTACATACATGACATTACTTATCCTGTACTGATCCTGAGTTACATCCTGTATTATACTCCAGAGCTGCACTCACTATTCTGCTGCTGGTGCAGTCACTGTGTACATACATGACATCACTTATCCTGTACTGATCCTGAGTTACATCCTGTATTATACCCCAGAGCTGCACTCACTATTCTGCTGCTGGTGCAGTCACTGTGTACATACATGACATTTCTTATCCTGTACTGATCCTGAGTTACATCCTGTATTATACCCCAGAGCTGCACTCACTATTCTGCTGCTGGTGCAGTCACTGTGTACATACATGACATTATTTATCCTGTACTGATCCTGAGTTACATCCTGTATTATACTCCAGAGCTGCACTCACTATTCTGCTGCTGGTGCAGTCACTGTGTACATACATGACATTACTTATCCTGTACTGATCCTGAGTTACATCCTGTATTATACTCCAGAGCTGCACTCACTATTCTGCTGCTGGTGCAGTCACTGTGTACATACATGACATTACTTATCCTGTACTGATCCTGAGTTACATCCTGTATTATACTCCAGAGCTGCACTCACTATTCTGCTGCTGGTGCAGTCACTGTGTACATACATGACATCACTTATCCTGTACTGATCCTGAGTTACATCCTGTATTATACCCCAGAGCTGCACTCACTATTCTGCTGCTGGTGCAGTCACTGTGTACATACATGACATTTCTTATCCTGTACTGATCCTGAGTTACATCCTGTATTATACCCCAGAGCTGCACTCACTATTCTGCTGCTGGTGCAGTCACTGTGTACATACATGACATTATTTATCCTGTACTGATCCTGAGTTACATCCTGTATTATACTCCAGAGCTGCACTCACTATTCTGCTGCTGGTGCAGTCACTGTGTACATACATGACATTACTTATCCTGTACTGATCCTGAGTTACATCCTGTATTATACTCCAGAGCTGCACTCACTATTCTGCTGCTGGTGCAGTCACTGTGTATATACATGACATTACTTATCCTGTACTGATCCTGAGTTACATCCTGTATTATACCCCAGAGCTGCACTCACTATTCTGCTGCTGGTGCAGTCACTGTGTACATACATGACATTACTTATCCTGTACTGATCCTGAGTTACATCCTGTATTATACCCCAGAGCTGCACTCACTATTCTGCTGCTGGTGCAGTCACTGTGTACATACATGACATTACTTATCCTGTACTGATCCTGAGTTACATCCTGTATTATACTCCAGAGCTGCACTCACTATTCTACTGCAGTCACTGTGTACATACATGACATTACTTATCCTGTACTGATCCTGAGTTACATCCTGTATTATACCCCAGAGCTGCACTCACTATTCTGCTGCTGGTGCAGTCACTGTGTACATACATGACATTACTTATCCTGTACTGATCCTGAGTTACATCCTGTATTATACCCCAGAGCTGCACTCACTATTCTGCTGCTGGTGCAGTCACTGTGTACATACATGACATTACTGATCCTGTACTGATCCTGAGTTACATCCTGTATTATACCCCAGAGCTGCACTCACTATTCTGCTGCTGGTGCAGTCACTGTGTACATACATGACATTACTTATCCTGTACTGATCCTGAGTTACATCCTGTATTATACTCCAGAGCTGCACTCACTATTCTGCTGCTGGTGCAGTCACTGTGTACATACATGACATTACTTATCCTGTACTGATCCTGAGTTACATCCTGTATTATACCCCAGAGCTGCACTCACTATTCTGCTGCTGGTGCAGTCACTGTGTACATACATGACATTACTTATCCTGTACTGATCCTGAGTTACATCCTGTATTATACTCCAGAGCTGCACTCACTATTCTACTGCAGTCACTGTGTACATACATGACATTACTTATCCTGTACTGATCCTGAGTTACATCCTGTATTATACCCCAGAGCTGCACTCACTATTCTGCTGCTGGTGCAGTCACTGTGTACATACATGACATTACTGATCCTGTACTGATCCTGAGTTACATCCTGTATTATACCCCAGAGCTGCACTCACTATTCTGCTGCTGGTGCAGTCACTGTGTACATACATGACATTACTTATCCTGTACTGATCCTGAGTTACATCCTGTATTATACTCCAGAGCTGCACTCACTATTCTGCTGCTGAGGCAGTCACTGTGTACATACAGTCATTATATATATTACAGATGTTACCTGGGTAGTTCTGGCACCCTCCTGCTGTAGAGCCTCGGATCCAGCTGCCATTGAATAGAGTTATATTCCACTTGTGCGCCTCTTTGCTTGTCAGGGTGTCGGGTGTCAGATTACAAATCTCCAGGCGGGAATATTCCGTCACCCAATCTGTAAACGCCATCCTGCAACCAGTACATGACAGAGTGACGCCCAGATATACAGAACATCCTGCGTCTCCTTCTAATCTGTCATCCTCCTTTAATGTCAGTGACTGAAAGAAATTCTGCTTATATTATTAAAAATTATACACTATATATAATATATCTCACAGCTGAGGGTTTGTCACAATTACACCAAGTCTAGCGCATCCTCTGTGTATTGCATCACAACTCTTTTGTTCTGATTGTTGTTACAATGTATCAGCTGTGAGTCCCATGGATTATCCAGACTGGATACAAAGTAGTAAACCTAGAGCTGTGGTAAGTTTTATGTCTAGATCGATTTTCAGCCTCTGGATCTATATAAGATTGTTCTCATTCACTGACAGCAAACAGAGATCTTGACTAAAGTAATAAATTAAAATGTAAAGTTTATTCCAAAACTTCAGAACTGATTATTATAATGCCATAGCAGCTGTCCCCCCTGTACCCACCCTGTACCCTCAGGCCTCCCTACAGATGATCCCCACTTACCAGAATTCCCCATCGTCCGCCTTCTTGTCCAGCTCCGCCCTGACTTTCGGATCAATGTAATTCCACTCCGGAGCACTGGAATAAAGAACAATGGAAATGTTTGGATATCTGGAATGTTCTCCTATGTCTCTGCTGCTATTCCTATAGTTATGGTCACGGTGTCCCGGCCCATGGGATAAGCGGTGCCAGTGCAGAGGCTGTGTATACTGAATACACCTGTATCAGCCAGGTGTGCATGTCCATAGGGGCGTTGGGATATAATATAGGTCATTACTTCTTTTAGGAGTTTTCTTCCTCTCTTCTACACTGCAACATGGCAGCTTAGGGCAGCCAATAGAAGGAGGCAGGAAGGAGGCGCAACATACATGAGGCAAGTTGATAAACATCAAGCAGCGCAACCTCCAGTAACATGGGGGGCGGTATCAGAAGTGCTAAAAATAGTCTCTCTTGACTCCCGATGCCAGTCTGGGTGCGAGACTTCATGGAGAATGGCTTAATAAAATAAATAACCAGATATATTACTTCTGGATTGGATAGAGGGGGCACCATTCTATAGCTCGCCTCAAGTTGCAGAGAGTTAAAATTTATCCATGGGAGCAGGACGAGGGAGCTGCAGGGAGGAGGGATCTGCATGGAGGAGGGAGCTGCAGGGAGGAGCCACAGGGAGGAGCCGCAGGGAGCCGAAGGGAAGAGGGAGCTGCAAGGAGGAGGGAGCTGCAGGGAAAAGGAAGCTGCAGGGAGGAGCCGCAGGGAGCCGAAGGGAGGAGGGAGCTGTAGGGAGCCGCAGGGAGGAGGGAGCTGCAGGGAGGAGCCGCAGGGAGCCACAGGGAGGAGGGAGCCGCAGGGAGGAGGGAGCCGCAGGTAAGAGGGAGCCGCAGGGAAGAGGTAGCCGCAGGGAGGAGGGAGCCGCGGGGAGGAGGGAGCTGCAAGTAGGAGGGAGCTGCGGGGAGGAGGGAGCTGCAAGTAGGAGGGAGCTGCGGGGAGGAGGGATCTGCATGGAGGTGGGAGCTGCAGGGAGGAGGGAGCTGCAAGTAGGAGGGAGCTGCGGGGAGGAGGGAGCTGCAAGTAGGAGGGAGCTGCGGGGAGGAGGGAGCTGCAAGTAGGAGGGAGCTGCGGGGAGGAGGGAGCAATCTTGTAAGGGAAGATGCCATATCTGGACATAAGAAATTGGGCCCAATGATTATAAAGGCGTCACAAGAAATGTGCAATGGTATTCAGCATGTGGAGAGTTCTGATGATGATCCAGAAGTTAATGTCACAATTATTTTTGCATAAATATTTTTTTTTTGTGGATTTTTCTATATGGAAAAATATTTATGACAAATCTACTACAATGAAGCAGCAGGGGGCAGTCACACCTCCCACGACCCCTATGACTGATATAAGAGATGGAGTTTATATGAATTGAGTCCTTACTCATCACTCCAGGGTCCGGTCCACTCCACTTCTCCCCAGGGATTCCTCACTCTGATGAGCTGCACCGTCTTCCCTCGGTAGAGCACCTGGGGTGGAGAGGGGGAAGTGTGAGTTACTACTATCCCCCAAATTCATATGTGACACTGGACTACAGGACTTATAATCCAATGCTGTCATTATATAATACCGCCATATAGGGGCTCCTTGTGCCGCCATAGCGGGTCCATGCACATATCATGAGCAAATATATGAGCCCAAATACATCAGAAATGTCAATTAAGGATCATAAAGGAAGAAAGGGATAAAAAAATTACATGGAATATTACCAAATGTTATATAATCAATGTTCATGTTACCTCCTCGGCACCGGTGACGGAGTAGGCATGTCCTTTCACCAGTTTCCGGCTTGTGATGTCTTCAGTTTCATAAGCATTTGTAATCTATAGAAAAAAAAAAAGAGCTTAAAAATTAAATAATACAAAAATTTATTTTTTCCACAGTCCTGAATTGCAGTTCACGGTCTGTCCATTGGCAATTATTATATATGGGGGCTGCAGTTTATTCTTTGACCACTAGAGGGAGACAAGCAACAGTCTAGATTCTGTGGATGTAGTTGTATGATGATCATAATGTTATATGATGGATGATGGGTGTAGTTCCTAGTTTGCCCAGTAGAGACAAGTTTATTCTCACTATCATAGTAACATAGTTTATACGGGTTGAAAAAAGACACAGGTCCATCAAGTTCAACCAAGGAATGGTTCAATGAGGAAGGGATTTAGGGGAAACAATTCTATATAACATTAGCATCAATGTTATTTAGGTGTAAAAAGGCATCTAGACCCTTCTTGAAGCTCTCTGCTGTCCCTGCTGTGGTAGCGCCAGAGGCAGGCTATTCCACAGATATTCCACTTGTATCAAGGCTGCAGTTCATAACTTTTCCACTTGAGGGAGACACTTGAAAAACCTATACATTGTATATTGTATTTAGATCATGGTTTTTCTGTATACTTGGGGCGCCCCCTGCTGGAGATCATTGAAACCTATTATTCACATAACTTCCCTGACCATACATGGCCCTGTATATGTTACCATCAGTTATCACTATACATGGGGCTTCACGTTCCACGTAGTTGTCTGGATGACATCCCATCATTATACGAGATATAATTCCTTCTTACATCAATCGAACATCCGAGCAGTGACTCCGCCTTCAGAGCCTTCTGTATAATCTGGAAGAGATCAGCCGGTGCCTTCTTCAACTCGTACTGCTCGGAGATCCCTCCGGTGAAGTCCTCCATCGCCTCGATTGCACTTCCTCCTGTTAGGGCTTCATAGGATCCATTCAACCTGACAGCATGAGACATGGATGGGATTAACGAAAATTACAGTTTTAAAGATTTTTTTCCAACTTTGTCATGTTCACACTGTGATCTACAGGGTGTAGTACTGTCAGTTCACCACTAGATGTCACCATTAAGTGAAATTGTAAAATTCTGTCCACCTCTAGTCACCACTAGGGGGAGCTGACTTTATATAGAAATATACAAAAGCCAATAAGCAAATAAATCCATGTCCAGATCAGCTCCCCCTAGTGGTGGAAGGCAAAGTTCAAGATTTTCACTCTTACTTACTAAATATATGAGAAATGGAGCTTTATAAAGACACAATTTGACCTTGGTGACTATTTTAGTGTTATTCAATGACGTCTGGATGCCTAGTGACATTTCATGTCCCGTACCTACCCTGGTTGTAGGTAGCAGCAGGATGACTTACTTGGCATAGGCCTTCTCCAGCAACGCGCTCCAGAACTCATCACCCTCTGCTGAATGGACAAACATCAGGTGTCCGTCTCTGGTCGGCAGCCGATCATCCACGACAACGTCCACCCACTCCCCGTACTGCCAGAACTGTGACAAAAAAAACATAAATTCATAGGTGTTGAATAAGTTTGGTTACTCTTCATCATGTCTTCTACTCCATTCACATCCAGAGCTGCCGGGGGCGTAACTAGAAGAGGCTGGGCCCATAGCAGACTACTGAATGGGGCCCCCCTTACCCGTAAAAAAATATATAAATTTCTGACTTTGTTCAATCACATACATTAATACACTCATTTATGCATAAATTATATACAAATCAAATACACACATATAGTAAATACATCATATTATACAGTATACATACATACAGTATATACATATATATATATATATACATACAGCATTTACACACTGACATACAGTGCCATATACCCTGTATATAACAATGCACCTCCTCCATTCATTAGTGTGGGGTGCCGGGCCCCCTGACACTCCGGGCCCCATCGCAGCTGCTATGTCTGATATCACTGTAGTTACACCCCCTGATAGCTGCATCTCACATGAATTCTATTATGTTTCGTATACAGTATTTCCCAGCATGCCTTGCCCAGACGCGGCCCGATCACATCTAGCAGACGATCACTATAGTGAAGAAAGCAAGAAGCGGCACTCACCGGACTCGTGCAGAAGATTTATTCAAAACCACAGAGTTCAGACGTTGGACATGGTGCAGACCGCGGCAAGCGACGGGCCGTTTCGCGCCTGTGTGGCGCTTTCTCAAGCCTACAAAGTCGCGTCTCCGGAGCTGTCCCTCTTAAAGTCGACTTCCGGTGGCGTGCCGGTCATGTGACGCAGCACTTCCGGGAGTCGGGAGGAGGTGAACGCCCCCGGTGACGCCACGTTGCTCAGCAACACAACAACATAGAAAACATTAAAGCAGTATTCATGGGAATGCCCTTGCGGTAACGAGATCGCCGTAATTATGCTAAGTCTGTCAAACAAGACCGGACTAATCGATCGATAAAGGCATAATCACTAAGGGGATATAGGAAATACTTATGCCTATATAGTATATATGTCCTAGCATAATGGGGTATAGAAAAAGACCACCTGAGATAGTGAAAAAGAAAAAACAGTGTAAAGAAAAATAGTGAATAGGCGATCTCGGTGAGCAAAGGGTAAACCCAGGAGACAGTCAAACCAGATGCACAGATAAAATGTACAAGTATACGGCATTATGACTTTTTTCTATTGATCTTCTTGGTTATACGGGCATATGTTTATCTATCTAAATAATGGCACAAGTGGGGAGCTGTAAGTCGTAGCACACAAAGGTACTGCAGTCTCGTTTTTTCAAAGGAGATGCAGTCATCTCATTTAATATTCCTTTTTATGTTACATTTTATTTTTTATTTTTTTGCTCCTAATCGTCTTATGACCCTCCGATAATAGTACTTAGAATAGAGGATGTTCTATTGTATATATTACACTTCTGCTCAACCTGTGCCCAAGAAGACACTAAGGTCATTTCTATCATTAAGGCCCAGCCTCCCCATGGCATCAAACCGTATAATGTGTTTTGCCTCACGGCGTAACAATTCTTTTTCCTTGTTACCTCCCCTCGGATCCTTTTCGACCCTTTCGAGGCCAGCAAATTGGAGTACCTCTGGGTTACTTCCATGTTGTTCCCTTATGTGTTCAATGATTCTGGGGCAGCCATTGCCCGTCACTATAGATCTACAGTGTTCCCTAAAGCGTACAAAGAGACTACGAATAGTTTTTCCTATGTAGAAACGTCTACACGGACACCAGATTATATATACCACATGTGTGGTTCGACACGTTATGAAGGAGTTGACTTTCCATTTAATGCCACCCATATCGATACACTTAGCCTGGCTGTTAAATTTGCAAAAACTACAGGATCCGCATCTAAAATTCCCACTAGGGATGCTGCGCTCTAGCCATGTATTTTTTGTGTTTTTTTGAGAAGAGAACTGGCTACTAACTAGATGGTTCCTGATAGTTTTACTCCTTCTAAATGAGATAACAGGTCTCTGCATAGTAATTTCATTTAGTTGGGGATCGTTTTTCAGAAGGTCCCAATTTTTGTGTATGGCCGTTCGAATAGCATCCCCATGTGGGCTGTATCCAAAGGAGAACGCAAATCTCTCGCTCTCCTTCGGGCGTGCCCCTTTAGAATTCTCTGAGGTTCTAACTGTGTCATGCCTTTGGGGGGAGTCTATGGCTTTTTTTAAAGCTGTCTCGATGACTTGTGTAGGATACCCCCGCTCTAATAATCTAATCTTTAAGTCATGTGCTTGTGATCTGAAGCCTGTCTCAGTGTTGTTAAGTCTCTTTATTCGTAAAAACTGGCTATAAGGTAAACTGTCACGGGTGTGCTTTGGGTGAAAACTGTCGTATCGTAATAGGGAATTAGTGGCTGTGGGTTTTCTGAAGGTGGTCGTAATGAGGGTTTCCCTTTCTATATTGACTCGTACATCCAAGAAGTCCAGCCTCTTTCCCCCAAATACAGAGGTAAATCTCATATTCATATCATTGACAGTATTCAAATACCCCACGAACCGTGAGAATTCATCCTCTGGGCCATCCCAAACTAAAAACACATCATCTACAAATCGCAGGTAAGTTTTGATATATTTAGTAAATGGGTTGTCAAGAGAGAACACAAATCTGCTCTCAAATACTGCCAAAAAAATGTTGGCGAACGTGCAGGCCACGGGAGTACCCATGGCCGTACCGGTCTTTTGAATATACCATTTCTCATCGAATATAAAGGCGTTATGTGTGAGCACGAAAAGTAGACCTTCACAGACGAACCTGATGTACTTTTCCTCTTTTTTTGCATTTTCTAATACCGTACGGACACTCTCCACCCCCGCCTGATGCGGGATACGCGTATAGAGGCTCTCTACGTCGATAGAGGCCAGATGAAAAGTATCTTGCCATTCAATATCTCGTATGGCCTTCAAAAATTCACCCGTATCCTTCAAGTATGAAGGGATATTTTCCAAAATGGGCCGCAGAAGCCAATCGAGATATTGAGAAATAGGTTCAGTGAGTGACCCAATACCCGCCACAATGGGGCGCCCAGGGGGGTTGGAGAGTGTCTTATGTACCTTAGGTAAAAAATACCAGTTAGGGTATTTTGGGGAGGTGGGGAGGAGTTTTTTTGCTGTTTTTTCAGAGAGTATCTCATTTTCGACACACCATCTAAGAAAAGAACGTAGTTGTGTCTGGAACTTCGTTGTAGGGTTTGAACTTAGCATACTATACGTATCTGCGTCTCCCAGTTGTCTATGCGCTTCCTGCGCATAATAGATTCTGGTCATGACCACGACATTGCCCCCCTTGTCGGCCGGTTTAACCACGAGGTCATGGCGGGATTGGAGCCAAGAGAGGGCTCTTCTCTCAGCGCCAGTTAAGTTATCCTTGACCTGTGGATAGAGAAGAGCTTTAACGTCTTCTTTTACTCTAGTGGAAAATAGCTCGATCGGTGAGCCGGCAGACAAGGGGGGACAAAAGGTGGATTCAAGGCCGCCTCTGAATTCGAGATTGATCTATTTAAAGCTACACGAAAATTATGTTTAAAAAAATTTTTTTGTGATAAAAACACCACAGGAGATGAGAAAGTAAGAGAGGGGGAAGTACCAACACATATAAGTCCTCTGGGTTTCATAGCACCTGGCCTGGAACCCCAGATAGATGAGGCCGATATACAGCTTCTATTAGAGATTAACGACGACTATAGACACCCATGTTCAGAAAACACTCCCGAGCAAAAAACCCGCTTTAGAGGCGGCCTTGAATCCACCTTTTGTCCCCCCTTGTCTGCCGGCTCACCGATCGAGCTATTTTCCACTAGAGTAAAAGAAGACGTTAAAGCTCTTCTCTATCCACAGGTCAAGGATAACTTAACTGGCGCTGAGAGAAGAGCCCTCTCTTGGCTCCAATCCCGCCATGACCTCGTGGTTAAACCGGCCGACAAGGGGGGCAATGTCGTGGTCATGACCAGAATCTATTATGCGCAGGAAGCGCATAGACAACTGGGAGACGCAGATACGTATAGTATGCTAAGTTCAAACCCTACAACGAAGTTCCAGACACAACTACGTTCTTTTCTTAGATGGTGTGTCGAAAATGAGATACTCTCTGAAAAAACAGCAAAAAAACTCCTCCCCACCTCCCCAAAATACCCTAACTGGTATTTTTTACCTAAGGTACATAAGACACTCTCCAACCCCCCTGGGCGCCCCATTGTGGCGGGTATTGGGTCACTCACTGAACCTATTTCTCAATATCTCGATTGGCTTCTGCGGCCCATTTTGGAAAATATCCCTTCATACTTGAAGGATACGGGTGAATTTTTGAAGGCCATACGAGATATTGAATGGCAAGATACTTTTCATCTGGCCTCTATCGACGTAGAGAGCCTCTATACGCGTATCCCGCATCAGGCGGGGGTGGAGAGTGTCCGTACGGTATTAGAAAATGCAAAAAAAGAGGAAAAGTACATCAGGTTCGTCTGTGAAGGTCTACTTTTCGTGCTCACACATAACGCCTTTATATTCGATGAGAAATGGTATATTCAAAAGACCGGTACGGCCATGGGTACTCCCGTGGCCTGCACGTTCGCCAACATTTTTTTGGCAGTATTTGAGAGCAGATTTGTGTTCTCTCTTGACAACCCATTTACTAAATATATCAAAACTTACCTGCGATTTGTAGATGATGTGTTTTTAGTTTGGGATGGCCCAGAGGATGAATTCTCACGGTTCGTGGGGTATTTGAATACTGTCAATGATATGAATATGAGATTTACCTCTGTATTTGGGGGAAAGAGGCTGGACTTCTTGGATGTACGAGTCAATATAGAAAGGGAAACCCTCATTACGACCACCTTCAGAAAACCCACAGCCACTAATTCCCTATTACGATACGACAGTTTTCACCCAAAGCACACCCGTGACAGTTTACCTTATAGCCAGTTTTTACGAATAAAGAGACTTAACAACACTGAGACAGGCTTCAGATCACAAGCACATGACTTAAAGATTAGATTATTAGAGCGGGGGTATCCTACACAAGTCATCGAGACAGCTTTAAAAAAAGCCATAGACTCCCCCCAAAGGCATGACACAGTTAGAACCTCAGAGAATTCTAAAGGGGCACGCCCGAAGGAGAGCGAGAGATTTGCGTTCTCCTTTGGATACAGCCCACATGGGGATGCTATTCGAACGGCCATACACAAAAATTGGGACCTTCTGAAAAACGATCCCCAACTAAATGAAATTACTATGCAGAGACCTGTTATCTCATTTAGAAGGAGTAAAACTATCAGGAACCATCTAGTTAGTAGCCAGTTCTCTTCTCAAAAAAACACAAAAAATACATGGCTAGAGCGCAGCATCCCTAGTGGGAATTTTAGATGCGGATCCTGTAGTTTTTGCAAATTTAACAGCCAGGCTAAGTGTATCGATATGGGTGGCATTAAATGGAAAGTCAACTCCTTCATAACGTGTCGAACCACACATGTGGTATATATAATCTGGTGTCCGTGTAGACGTTTCTACATAGGAAAAACTATTCGTAGTCTCTTTGTACGCTTTAGGGAACACTGTAGATCTATAGTGACGGGCAATGGCTGCCCCAGAATCATTGAACACATAAGGGAACAACATGGAAGTAACCCAGAGGTACTCCAATTTGCTGGCCTCGAAAGGGTCGAAAAGGATCCGAGGGGAGGTAACAAGGAAAAAGAATTGTTACGCCGTGAGGCAAAACACATTATACGGTTTGATGCCATGGGGAGGCTGGGCCTTAATGATAGAAATGACCTTAGTGTCTTCTTGGGCACAGGTTGAGCAGAAGTGTAATATATACAATAGAACATCCTCTATTCTAAGTACTATTATCGGAGGGTCATAAGACGATTAGGAGCAAAAAAATAAAAAATAAAATGTAACATAAAAAGGAATATTAAATGAGATGACTGCATCTCCTTTGAAAAAACGAGACTGCAGTACCTTTGTGTGCTACGACTTACAGCTCCCCACTTGTGCCATTATTTAGATAGATAAACATATGCCCGTATAACCAAGAAGATCAATAGAAAAAAGTCATAATGCCGTATACTTGTACATTTTATCTGTGCATCTGGTTTGACTGTCTCCTGGGTTTACCCTTTGCTCACCGAGATCGCCTATTCACTATTTTTCTTTACACTGTTTTTTCTTTTTCACTATCTCAGGTGGTCTTTTTCTATACCCCATTATGCTAGGACATATATACTATATAGGCATAAGTATTTCCTATATCCCCTTAGTGATTATGCCTTTATCGATCGATTAGTCCGGTCTTGTTTGACAGACTTAGCATAATTACGGCGATCTCGTTACCGCAAGGGCATTCCCATGAATACTGCTTTAATGTTTTCTATGTTGTTGTGTTGCTGAGCAACGTGGCGTCACCGGGGGCGTTCACCTCCTCCCGACTCCCGGAAGTGCTGCGTCACATGACCGGCACGCCACCGGAAGTCGACTTTAAGAGGGACAGCTCCGGAGACGCGACTTTGTAGGCTTGAGAAAGCGCCACACAGGCGCGAAACGGCCCGTCGCTTGCCGCGGTCTGCACCATGTCCAACGTCTGAACTCTGTGGTTTTGAATAAATCTTCTGCACGAGTCCGGTGAGTGCCGCTTCTTGCTTTCTTCACTATAGTGATATTATTGGTGTATTCTATTGACCAGCTGAGCACCACCTGAGTGCAACCTTTATCCCTGACTGGAGAAGGGCACTAAGGAGAGAATTGTCCTCAAGGGGTAGTGCAGGGTATCCACTTCATTGTATACATCTAGCAGACGACATGATTATGTTGATTGTCCTAAATTCTGTTCCGAAATTCCCGAAGGTTGAAGGCTCAGGAGAGGCGTCAGGTGGCGCCTGGTGCAGCAGCATGTCGCGGGCAATCATGGGTGGTCGTGGGCGATCCAGCAGAATACACAGGACAGTGGTGGCAGAATTGTAATTATGTCGCTGTCTAGAGAACAAGACAAAATACAGAATTCTGATCCTGTTACCTGGAAGTGGAAGATGCCGGCATAATCCTTCTCAAAGCTTTGGTTCTCAGGGACAACTCGAGCCAAGATGTCCTGGTCCAACGTGAGAGACGCTACAGCAGCCAGGAGCCAGCAGTCACCTGTTAGAGGGAGGACATTCTCAATGCCAGGCGGGTGCACAAAGCTGCATACACACTGGGGCAGATTTACTTACCCGGTCCATTCGCGATCCAGCGGCGCCTTCTCTGTACTGGATTCGGGTCCGGCCGGGATTCACTAAGGCAGTTCCTCCGCCGTCCACCAGGTGGTGCTGCTGCGCTGCAGAGCATCGGAACGCGCTGGAGTTCACCGAGCCAGGCTGAGTGAAGGTAAGTGCAAGCTCCGCGACACATTTTCCGTTTTTAAATGCGGCGGTTTTTCCGAATACGTCGGGTTTTCGTTCGGCCACGCCCCCCGATTTCCGTCGCGCGCATGCTGGCGCCGATGCGCCACAATCCGATCGCATGCGCCAAAATCCCGGGGCAATACAGGGAAAATCGGCGCAAATGGGAAATATTCGGGTAACACGTCAGGAAAACGCGAATCGGGCCCTTAGTAAATGACCCCCACTGTGCTAAAAAGTCTATTTCAAAATGTATTCATTTATTATTGGTAATTAGTATTATTAATTATGATTAATATCTAAGATTGTTCAGAAGTTTAATGTACTGAAATGTAGAATGACATCTCTGTATCCCAGGATATTCTCCTTGTAAAGAGAAGCTGCTGGAATTGTAGTAAATTCTCTCATAGACAGCAGTGACGCCGGTGTCACTGTTCCTGATTCTGCCTCCAGTATCAAATCACAGCAAAAACTAAACTCAGATGGAGACAGAAATGTAAAAAAAAAGATCATACCGTATTTTTCGGATTATAAGGCGCACAAAAAATCCTTTGATTTTCTCATAAATCAAAGGTGCGCCTTATAGTCCAGTGCACCTTATATATGAATCGTTCTTACAGACAACAGCTGCCTTGTACTGTGCACAGGTCTGCCACCTGCTGGTCATCCATCCTTATAATCAGGTGCGCCTTATAGTCCAGTGCGCCTTATATATGAACCGTACTTACAGACAACAGCTGCCTTGAACTGTGCACAGGTCTGCCACCTGCTGGTCATTCATCCCTATAATCAGGTGCGCCTTATAGTCCAGTGCACCTTATATATGAACCATACTTACAGACAACAGCTGCCTGGAACTGTGCACAGGTCTCCCACCTGCTGGTCATTCATCATTATAATCAGGTGCGCCTTATAATCTGGTGCGCCTTATATATGAACCGTACTTACAGACAACAGCTGCCTGGAACTGTGCACAGGTCTGCCACCTGCTGGCCATTCATCATTATAATCAGGTGCACCTTATAGTCCAGTGCGCCTTATAGTCCAGTGCGCCTTATATATGAACCGCACTTACAGACAACAGCTGGATTGAACTGTGCACAGGTCTCCCACCTGCTGGTCATTCATCCTTATAATCTGGTGCGCCTTATAGTCCAGTGTGCCTTATATAGGAACCTAGACATTTTAGCAGGCATTTATTGATGGTGCGCCTTATAATCTGGTGCGCCTTATAGTCCAAAAAATACGGTACATAAGAAGTTAAACACTGAACACAGGGGGTGCTATGATTAAACATCTAAATACTGGACTCTGGACCATATCACATGGGGGTTGGGGTAGTCTGTAGATACATTTTTAGGTCTTCAGTTAATTTAGGGGTTCAGTTCAGTGATTACTATTGAGTTCTGATGTCGAGGTTTGACAAGTTTAGGGCTTTGGTGTGGGGTCTGATTTATTTTTAGGGTCTGGTCCGAGACCTGGATTCCTTTAGGGCATTGGTACTATGATCTGAGTTACTACAGGGAGTGCAACTTTGAGGGTCTTAATACACCAAAATTAATTTAGGGTCCTGGTGTGGAATATGAAATAATATTGGAGTCTGATCTGAGGCCTGAATTATTTATGGGTTAACTACGAGGTTTCATTTATCTGTGGTTTAGTGTGGGGACCTGAGTTGGAACATGAATGTATTTAGGGGTCTGAATCAAAGGACATCTACCACCAGGATGAAGGATTGTAAACCAAGCACAATGACATACTGCTGTGCGCCCCCTATGGCAGGATCTGCTCTTCTTTTAACTTCTTTTGCCCTGTTTTTTTTTAAAGGCTTTTGAATTATGCAAATGAGTCGGAGAGGCTCCGGGCTACATAAGTGTTTATGGAGCCTGGAGCCCCTCAAGCTCATTTGCATAATTTTTAAAGCTGTGTTTTCTTAAAAACAAGATCATAGGAAGTTTAAAAAAGAGCGGACCCTGCTAGAAGGAGCACAGACCAGTATGTCATTGTGCATGGGTTTACAATCCTTCATCCTGGTGGTAGATGTCCTTTAATGTTAGTTATGAATTTATTTAGGGGCTCAGTGTGGGATTCTAGATTTTTTTTTTTTTGTGGTTTGGTCTGGGATATAAATTTATGCTAAGGCCTTTTCTTATCATAATAATCATATAATATTCTCCCAGTCCCGGCTGTAGTAGCCGCATAGTCCAAATGTTCTCTGTGTCACAGATCATCAGGTAAGGAATTACACGGCCGCTAATCTCCTGGACTGTATTCTCCACATCCACCTTTATTAAACAAGACTCTCCACCTTCCTTCCCCAGTGTTTGATTTGTGACTAACTTGGCCCTTGGCCCTTTTTTTCTGAAAGTAGTAAGAGAGATAATGTAGATTATCAGCAGCACGGCCCATACAATGAATGGCACACGGCGCTGGCTCACACAATGGCCTCAGGGGCTCCAAGCTCCTGTTTATTATCCAACATAATAGCATCAATGACACTTTTGCTGTTATTTCTTGTGGAATACTTTACTATTATATATAAAAACATAAATTTATGTCTCTAAGAAGAAAAATAATATTATATCTAGGTGGAGACAATCATCTCATAGACTGCAGTGCAGCCTGCGACCATTGTTAGTGTTTCTGCCTGCAATACTACAGGTCCTGGGATAGAAAGAGTATCTCTTTCTCCCAGTCCGTCCTCAATGATAGAGACAAGAAGAGGGGAGGGACCAAGATGTGTCGTAATCTCCTGCTGCAGCTCCTCCTATTCATCAGAGCTCAGCCGCGTAGAGAAAGAATCACGGAGAGTCTGCACACAGCACAAATGTAAGTAGCAGGACTGCTGCATCACTTGAAGAACATTCAGGGATTATTATTTAGGCAGTAAAGACACGTGGGAATTTATGTAAAAGTGTGGCCAACCCCTTTAAGCAGTGATCCAATTTAGAACTGCATCTACTTTTGGCAGGACTTGAATAAACATTGTCCCTTTTAAAGGCCCAGCAAATTAAGACTGAATGACCCTTTACTACACTTTATACGGAACCATTTGGGCTGGGGAGTAGTGGACAGTTCATACATATTCCTCTAATTAATGAATATCAATGAGCAGCCATTTTGGATTCTTACCGAGAGCCCCTTGCCGGATATCTCCACGCGTCGCTCCGTCTACGATGAAATGAGGCTTCTCACATATTTCCTATAAAATAAATAGGTCTGTCAGTATTATGGACATTGTGAGGCGGAACAGAATTTTGGGGACAGGATATCCTGTAAGACAGTAGCTAACTCAGTCCAACTCCAGGACGGGTATGAAATATCCTTTCTAGAATTCCCTCTTTTATGTGACTTCTCACCTGTTCACCTATAAAAAAAAAATCTCCAAACATCAAGTGACAATGGTCAGAGAAGAGTCATATTTACCTGAGATGAGTCAATTTTAGAGGCTGCAGGGGTAAAGTTAATTCAGAGTTCTTGTATGGTAATATCAGGAGACCTTCCTTCTCCTAAAAGGTGACTGTATACACAATACATCCACCTTTCAGACATTTAGGTTCTATCCTGACATATTTATATTTCTGCCAGGTAAAAAGTTACAACAAGTGCAAAATGCTGAATAAAATACATCACTGCTGTTCCCCTCATCAAATATCCATAAACCAAATCAAAAGATGTGGCCTCCGGGATTTTTAATATGTACATTTGCTCATACTAGTCAAGGGGGCGGTAACCTTATTATCTCTGGGTGTCTTAGTGCTCTGAATGAAGGTAAAGGTTATCCCTTGTGTTTGTTTCACTGCCCACACTGATTCATGAATGGGAGGCGATGAGTGACATCATCAGTTTATTACAGTGACATCATCAGTTCATAGGAGTTACATCATCAGGTTTTGGCGTGACATCATTAGTTTATAGGAGTGACATCATCAGTTTATTAGAGTGACATCATCATGTTTTGGTGTGACATCATCAGTTTCTAGGAGTAACATCATCAATTTATAGGAGTGACATCATCAGTTTATCGTAGTGACATCATCAGTTTATTATAGTGACATCATCAAGTTTTGGTGTGACATCATCAGTTTATTACAGTGACATTATCAGTTTATAGGAGTGACATCATCAGTTTATTAGAGTGACATAATCAGTTTATCGTAGTGACATCATCAGTTTATAGGAGTGACATCATCAGTTGATTAGAGTGACATGATCAGGTTTTGGCGTGACATCATCAGTTTATTAGAGTGACATCATCAGGTTTTGGTGTGACATCATCAGTTTATTACAGTGACATCATCAGTTTATTAGAGTGACATCATCATGTTTTGGTGTGACATCATCAGTTTATAGGAGTGACGTCATCAGTTTATTGGCGTGACATCATCAGTTTATTGGAGAGACATCATCAGTTTATAGGAGTGACATCATCAGTTTATCGTAGTGACGTCATCATGTTTTGGTGTGACATCATCAGTTTATTACAGTGACATTATCAGTTTATCGTAGTGACATCATCGGTTTATAGGAGTGACATCATCAGTTTATTAGAGTGACATCATCAGGTTTTGGCCTGACATCATCAGTTTATCGTAGTGACATCATCAGTTCATCGGAGTGACTGTGATGATGTCATGAAGGGGTGGGGCTAATACTTCTGTCGACGCACTAGGCCAATCCATTCGGATATAAAAAAATGTGTAAAAAGAATTTAGAAAAATTTTAAAAATTCAAAAAATTTCAATTTCTCAATCTTGTTTTGTCTTGAATATGAAGTCACTGAATCTTTTTCAGTCGCTGCCGTCTGTATCTAAGTGGTAAATCTCCCGTCTGTTTCCGGTGAATTATTTGCAACCTTTGGACTTTGTGCACTTACAGTAAAGCGACGGCGACTCTCCGGCCCATTATGTGTCACATTGTACTGTATTAACCCTTAAAGGGAACCTGTCAGCAGGTTTAACCACTGAACTCCCAGTCCCCTCAATGTCTTTTTTTAGAATTCCCTCTTTTAGGAGAAACCTCATATTTTACCTGTAAATAAATCTGTCACCAAAGTCAGGCAAATATGACTCTTCTCATCCCATTCTCACATGAGATGAGTCAAGTTTAGTGGTTACAGGGGTACAGCCCCTATCTTCTCTTCTATAGCACCTAGAAATGTGATCTCGTCTTTCAGATGACATCAGGCTGATGGTTCTGTGAGCTACAGAACTGGACCCACAGGCAGTTAAAAAAATAGGCGAGAACTGGATCTTTACCTGCAGCTTACTTTTCCAGCTATGTCTACTGTATTTCCGATTCTGTAGCTCACAAAACAAGCCTGGTGTGATCTAAAAGATGAGATTCTTATCTTTAATTTGACACCAGCAGCCTGTTTCTAGGTGCTATAGAACAGAATATACGGGCATTTGAAGTGACTTTACCTCTGCGCTAAACTTGACTCATCTCATATGAAAATGAGGAGAGAAGAGTCATATTTGCCTGACTTAAGAGGATATTTTTTTATAGGGAGATGGATGAGATTTCATATAAAAGAGGGAATCCTAGAAAGGACATTTCATCCTCTACCTGAGGGGGCTAATAGTTTGTGGGGTAAAACCTGGTGACAGGTTCGCTTTAAAGCTCTGCCAGCTCCCAAGTCACCCCAATCAGCTTCTGAGTCACCCCTCTTCTGTCTCTCATTGATCTGTTGTTTCAGAGGGAAATCAATTTTTATCTTCAAGCAAATTAGCTCTTTGGTGCACTGGGGGCGGGGCCACACCTGCTGGTGCATCCCTTTTCTTCTTTCTGTGCTACCCATGATTCCCCAGCGCCAGCTCTTTACTATGGTTGATATCTGCTATGCTAATAAGATGAAGAAAGAAAAAAACAGGTGCACCAGCAGGACTAGCCCCGCCCACTGTGCACCGGATTTATAAAGATAGAAATTGAATAGTGAATAAAACAATAGATTGCTGGAAAATTGCAAAGGTATATTGGGAATGTCTCTATATAATGGATCACGTGGATCAGACATGTTGAATTTTACATGCCCAATCCTATTTGTGAGATCCGTCACCAGTAGAGGTGTCCAGCTACTCCCCTCCTCTCATGGAGAAGACATGCATGCTCTGGTGGGGGTCAGAAGGAACAGCTGCCATCTACTGCAGGACATTGTTTATGCCATTAGTAGCAGCAAGACTATGAGGAATGGATTTATATTCCAGGGATGTACTAGGGGCATGTCCTCACACTGCTGTGCACTTTGCTCTGTGCATAAAACAACTTACCCTCACACACACTTTTAGTAATTAATGTAGCATTTATCTAGATGTATGCTACAATTTTTTCTCAGAGGGGAGAGGGGAGCAGCACAATGCAATTAGCACAGAGCACAGCAGTGTGAGGACACGCCCCCAGTGCTCTTGGAAATCCTGGAATATAAATCCATATTTCACAGTCCTGTTGCTACTAACAACATACACAAAGGTTTATTCACAAGGCTATCCAGGGACTCAACACTGGCTGCAGAGAGCACAGAACACAGAAGTGTGAGGACACACCCCCAGTACAATCCTGGAATATTAATCCATATTTCACATAAATTATTTCATTTCCTTTTTCATATCTTGTTGCTACTAACAACATGCACAACAATATTAAACGATATGACTCCATATTTCATAGTCCTGCTGCTACTAACAACATACACAAATGTATGATGACATGTCTCTCAAGGGACAATACCTTACACTGGCTGCAGAGAGCACAGAGCACAGCAGTGTGAGGTATGATTATACATCTCTCCAGGGACAGTACATAACACTGGCTGCAGAGAGCACAGAGCACAGCAGTGTGAGGTCTGATTACACATCTCTCCAGGGACAATATATAACACTGGCTGCAGAGAGCACAGAGCACAGAGCACAGCAGTGTGAGGTCTGATTGTACATCTCTCCAGGGACAATACATAACACTGGCTGCAGAGAGACCATAGCACAGCAGTGTGAGGTCTGATTACACATCTCTCCAGGGACAATACATAACACTGGCTGCAGAGAGCACAGAGCACAGCAGTGTGAGGTCTGATTACACATCTCTCCAGGGACAGTACATAACACTGGCTGCAGAGAGCACAGAACACAGCAGTGTGAGGTATGATTACACATCTCTCCAGGGACAATATATAACACTGGCTGCAGAGAGCACAGCAGTGTGAGG
Source organism: Engystomops pustulosus (assembly GCF_040894005.1). Taxonomy (NCBI): domain Eukaryota; kingdom Metazoa; phylum Chordata; class Amphibia; order Anura; family Leptodactylidae; genus Engystomops; species Engystomops pustulosus. The sequence continues at coordinate 12,323,033 of NC_092413.1, forward strand.
TCTGATTACACATCTCTCCAGGGACAGTACATAACACTGGCTGCAGAGAGCACAGAGCACAGCAGTGTAAGGTCTGATTACACATCTCTCCAGGGACAATACATAACACTGGCTGCAGAGAGCACAGAGCACAGCAGTGTGAGGTCTGATTGTACATCTCTCCAGGGACAATATCTCACACTGGCTGCAGAGAGCACAGAGCACAGCTGTGTTAGGAATTGCCTCTAGTACAATAATGGAATATAAATCCATATATCACAGTCCTGCTGCTACTAAAACATACACAAAGGTCTAATTACACCTCTCTCCAGGGACATTACATAACACTGGCTGCAGTCTCTATGGTCACACCTGCTGACAGGTTCCCTTTAAGTATAAATGACAAATTTTTCCAATTACTTTTTGTCTTAGATGAGATGGGGTTGTTATAATTTCGGGTAATTGTTCTGATGTTAATAATTGCCGCTTTGGGTGGACGGGTCTTTAGGATCAAAAGAAAAAAACAAATGACTTAAAGAGACAGAACAATTAGAGATAACGAGGAGGCTCTGGAGATAAGATATGGACACTGGGATAATAATCACATGGACAGAATGGGAGGGGGGGGGGGATTAAAGGAGCTTTCCAGGATTATTGTGATTTTCCCTGCACATATCATATGTCTCTCTGTGTGATGTCACGTGACTCGGGCAGTGTACACACACCACGCCGCTACAGCCATTAAACACGGGTCATGTGACCACCGAAAGTGACCTGACACTGGAAGCCGCTTCACCTGCGCTTATTTGTTTTATATGGCTCCGGACAACAAAGGGGGTTTTAACCCCTTGTGAACTGGCCTATGCAATTTTTTTGGTAATTTTTTTCATCACTGGCTGCTCTATATGTGTATATATAGAGTATAAATATACATGGGCTTGGGACAATGGGGGTCATTTACTAAGGGCCCGATTCACGTTTTCCCGACGTGTTACCCGAATATTTCCGATTTGCGCCGATTTCCCCTGAATTGCCCCAGGATTTTGGCGCACGCGATCGGATTGTGGCGCATCGGCGCTGGCATGCACGCGACGGAAATCGGGGGGCGTGGCCGAACGAAAACCCGACGTATTCGGAAAAAATGCCGCATTTAAGAACGGAAAATGTGTCGCTCAGGGCGCTCTTACCTGCACTCGGCCCGAGCCGGTGAACTCCAGCGCGTTCAGATGCTTTTCAGCGCAGCAGCGCCACCTGGTGGACGGCGGAGGAACTACCTTCATAAATCCCGGCCGGACCCGAATCCAGCGCAGAGAACGCGCCGCTGGATCGCGAACGGACCGGGTGAGTAAATCTGCCCCAATGTATAAGAGCCCTGTTTGATATCCATCATTTATACATTTGTTAGGGGAGAGGGGAAAAACTGCAGCCATCTAATTCCCATTGTATGTGTTAACATCTTTTAATGTTTTATTTACAATCTGTAAACATTACTGTCACGCAATGATAAACAATACTGTCATACAATGTCCAAATAATACTAAGTAGTACTGTATGACAATGGGGCACATTTACAATATTAAATAATACAGCTCCACAATGTCTAAGAAATTCTGTCACATATTACTAAGAATACTGCCATGCAATGTCTAAATAATACTGCCATGCAATGTCTAAATAATACTGCCATAAGATGTCTAAATAATAGTGCCATAAGATGTCTAAATAATACTGCCATGCAATGTCTAAATAATACTGCCATAAGATGTCTAAATAATACTGCCATGCAATGTCTAAATAATACTGCCATAAGATGTCTAAATAATACTGCCATGCAATGTCTAAATAATACTGCCATGCAATGTCTAAATAATACTGCCATAAGATGTCTAAATAATACTGCCATGCAATGTCTAAATAATACTGCCATAAGATGTCTAAATAATACTGCCATGCAATGTCTAAATATCAATAAAATAAATAATAATGCCCTACAGTGCCATACAAGGTAGTAATAATACTGCCGTGTAATACTAAATAATACTGTCACACAATACTAAATAATACTGACATACAAGGTATCAATAATACTGTCACACAATACTAAATAATACTGACATACAAGGTATCAATAATACTGTCACACAATACTAAATAATACTGACATACAAGGTATCAATAATACTGTCACACAATACTCAATAATACTGACATACAAGGTATCAATAATACTGTCACACAATACTAAATAATACTGACATACAAGGTTTCAATAATACTGTCACACAATACTAAATAATACTGACATACAAGGTATCAATAATACTGTCACACAATACTAAAAAATACTGCTACACAATATTAAATAATACAGCCTGACAATGTCTAATAATAATACTGCCCAGTGATACTACGTAACGAATACTGCCTGATGTTTAAACAATACTACCCTACAGAGTATAAATAATACTGCCATACAAGGTATTCATAATACTGTCAAACGTTACTAAATAATACTGGCAGACGATAGCTTTATAATACTGACATACAATGTATAAATAATACTACCATACAATGAATAATATTGCCAGGTAGTGTCCAAATAATTTAGCAGTACATTGTCTAAATAATACTGCCCTTCACTGCTATACAATACCTAACAATGTTGCCAGGAAATGTCTGAGTAGTACTTCCATACAAAGTTTATAAACTACTGCAGCAAAGTGTGTAAATAATTCTGCCCTTCTAGGATAGTAAATAATATCACCCGGCTGTGTGTGAATAATACCATCATACAAGGTAGAAATAATACTGCAATACAGTGTGTTAATAATACTTCCCTATAATACCTAAGTAATGTCTAAAAAATCCTGCCCTGTTATTATGGAGATTACAGGTCATGTGATACCTGTGGGTCCCCTCTCAGCAGTGGGGGGTCTTCTATGCACTGTATGGGGGACCCTGTTAGGTGCAATGTAAAGTTTCCTCTGGAGGTTCAGTGTAGTTAACCCTATAACTACCACATTCCTATATAATCCTTGACATGAAGCTGATAAATATCTTCACTTTATTTGTCCCCACTAGTAGTTATCACTTTTACTGCAGTAACCCCCCCTCCTCCCATTGTCTTTGATCCCCCCCCCCCCCTCGGATCCCTGCATCCTGTAGTATAGTGGACACCGGACCCCAGGTGGAGATTACAAGGCTATACCAATAAAACTGTCCCATGTACCAGGCTGGAAATAACCTGCCATAAAACGACTATACATAGTGCCGCCATACAGCGCACGGCCATGTCCAGAATGTTACGGGCTGGTATTAATAGGTATTGGGTGTATGAGAACATTTTGCAATTTAAAGGGCCATGAAAACAAACCCAGAAGTATCACATGGACTTCATGGACCTCAGATATAGGGAATGGGGGAAGGGGAACTACGTGTTCTGAATGAGCTTCAGCACTTCATTCACAGGGAGACTTACGATCTCCTTTTGTCCATAGAGGGGATATATAAAATTCATGGAATTACCCCTTTAAGACTGGGACTAGACCTACAATGACTGTGGTGTAATAATGTAAAAATGTCCCTTAATTTTTATGCTTTTAGCCCTATAACTTCTCTTGTGCTGCACCAATTCTCTAGAATGCACCTCTAAACGCATTCAATTCCCTAAATCCTAAGATATGGACAGATGATGGGGTATGCACCCTGGGACCTCCGTGTTTTGTATAAAAGATGACACACCAAAGTCTTTCTTTATTTCCCAATAGATTGTAAGCTCCTGTGGACAGGGTCTCCCCTCCTCTTCTCTGAATAGTACATTAGTTTGTAACTTATCTGATTGGGTCAGTACATGTAGAACTTGGATTATAAAGTACTGTGGAATGTCCCGGAGCCATATAATAATAATAACTATTGTTATAGGATGTGTTCTAATAATACCGATATATAACAGCTCCGTATATAATACCGCCATAAGGGCCTAAACACTACGATATAACACAATTCCTCCTATGAACCTTGTGCTGCTGCCAAAACACATTCCTTATCAAGTCACTGGATGCAAAAATCTGGCATTACCAACCACACCCCAAAAAACAGCCATTAGTTCACCCTTATAACGAGCTGTATAGTATGTATTCATATATTTATACCGCACTCTATACGCTGTATCCACCAATAAGCAGAAAGTCATGGTGAGTGATTGTCTTATAATCTTTCTCACTCTGGAGGACCGAGTTCATCTGTACGTTACATGGACAGTCCATTGAATTAAGCAAGAACAGTGTAATACTTCATTTCACCTGTGGGGGCACTGCAGCAGAAGTGAAAACTTATGGAAATGCAATCATTAGAATGTAATGTTAAAGTTTATAATTTTGTGTAACGTGTTATTGGTTACATATATGGTGCGGGAATTCTGAGGCTAGGATTGGCAGGGAGGTCATGTGGACTGTGAAAGTGATGGCTTTCAGTATGAAAGGAGGCAGAATCCTCAGGGAGTAGATCCAGAGAGGATTTAATAGGCGAGTCTCTGCTGTGTGGTGTAGGGTAGACAACCCATTGAGGCATAAAAATGTCTCTTCCCAAAAGAATTAGGAAATTGGGAGAAGTCCAGGCTCTGGACCACCATAGAATCCTCAGAAGGTCCCAAACTCTAACACGAAGCTGAGCAGGTCCTACAAGAGATAACATATTTGGGAGCTACTAGGGTTTATTTTCTAGGGTTTGATGACCCCAGAATGGATCAGGCCAGAAACATGGAGATAAGACTGGAGAACGAAGAGATGAGATCAGGATTAATAGAGATGAGAGCAGCAAAAAGGAGATGAGACCATTAACAAGGAGAAAAGACCAAGAACAAGGACATGCGACCAGGAATGGAGAGACGTGACCAGAAACAAGGAGATGAGACCAGGAATGGAGAGACGTGACCAGAAACAAGGAGATAAGACTAGAAGCGGAGAGATGAGAATAGGAGATGGATCCAGAAACAAGGAGATGTGGCTAGAGACAAGAAGATGAGAACATTAATGGAGAGATGAGACCAGGAACATAGTAACAAGGAGGTAGCACAAGAGGATGAGACCAGTAACAAGGAGAGGAGACCAGGAACAAGGGGATGAGACCAGTAATGTAGACAGGAGATCAGGAACAAAGAGATATGACCAGAAATGGAGAAGTGAGAATAGGAACAAGGAGAAGAGACCAGGAACAAGGAGATGACACCAGGAATGGAGAGATGAGACTAGGAACAAGGAGGTGAGACCAGGAACAAGGAGGTAGCACAAGAAACAAGGTGATGAGACCAGTAATGTAGAGAGGAGATCAGGAACAAAGAGATAAGACCATAAATGGAGAGGTGAGGCTAGGAACAAGGAGAGGAGACCAGGAACAAGGAGACGAGAACATCAATGGAGAAATTAGACCAGGAACAAGGAGATGACACCAGGAATGGAAAGATGAGACCAGAAACAAGGAGATGACACCAGGAATGGAGAGATGACACCAGGAATGGAGAGGTGAGAATAGGAGCGAGGAGAGGAGACCAGAAACAAGGATATGAGAACATCAATGGAGAGATGAGACCAGGAGCACGATGATCACACCAGAAACAATGAGATATGAACAGGAGTGGTGACATTTCTCCAGTAATGTGGAGAGAAGTCTGAGAATTGGGAGACGAGCTCTCTCTCTTTTTTGTATATATGGGCAGTGACATCTACATATCCGCCTCAGCTCCCCTGTATGACACCTCTGTTGTTGCTGCATAAAGATGCTGATAGGTTCTCTCACCAATGAAATGGTCACATGTTGTACTATTCATATGATGGCCCTGAGCAACCCCTGATGGTGTGAACCAAACTCATCGTGTGACTGCATACCAATATTGGTCAGGTTTTTTGGATAAAAAAAGTGCAAAAGCCAAATTGAAGGTTTACAATGTTGCAATATTTTTAATGTAACTCCAGACTTTTCAGCTTCTGGTTGGTGCGAGACTCTGGTGTGAGGTCTGTAAGGTCACGTTTTTTGAAGACCAAACTGGATATTTTACTTCTGCCCCAAGTAGCTCTCTCCGGCCAGTGTCGTCAGGACGCACTTTGATGCAACTTTTTAGGGTTGTTTTTGGAAGCCTGTGCCAAGGGGAAATTATTTGTACCTTATTTCCCCTTAGAATGTGCCTAATATTACTAATGATATCCGAAACTTTTTGTATTTATGACTAAAGTTTCTATAACCACATAGGCCAAGAGGTCGTAAAATGTAACTAGCAGGTTGTGCCATAGTGTGACGTCTAGCAAAATTTGGCTAAATTTGCCCTGTTTTTGTTGCAAAAAACATTGTCCCCTAAACTTCAAGTCAAATTTGTAGAGATATTTAGTCACTTATCATCAGATTTGTGGGTGACCTATCTTCCAAACCACCACTTTTGGATAGGACAGAGCACCCTACTACTGCCCAATTTACCCCAAATATACAACACATTAATACATGTATGTAACAGTAGGACAGGCTCTCTTACCGAGGGTCTCTTCCACACAATTCCTTTGGTCTTTGCGGAGTTTGGTCCCAAGTCCCTGTAACCCAGGGCAGATACACAGGCGGGGAACTCTGGGTCTTTGAAGAGGGTCTTGGCTGCCAGGTTCTGGGCCCGTAACTCCTCGTAGTCCTGATTCAGGTACTTCACCGGGTTCTGGTTTGTACCCAGACCATCGGCCACTGCCCTGTCTTTGGCAACTTTGGCTGCAGCCCCTGACATGATGCCTGCTCCCCTGAGTGTCCGTCTATAGACTGTGACTCGCTGGCTGTCGGCAGAGGTATAAATAAGGGGCCAGGTGCCTGTCAGCCGGCTCTGTACTGCTGGGAGGAGACAGGAAAATCTCAGAGCTTAATCACACGAGAGTAAATATGTGCACAAGACAACAGGGGTGGAAAGAAAGTCACTATCCTGAGCCGCAGGTACAGGGGATTTATACACAAAGGAGATGGGAAACCTCCCTGGACCTCCAAACTCTGCCAAGTCTACACCACGTGGTCACGAGCACTAGGACCCTACATCATAACTGTGATCAGCTCTGTCCACAATACCAATGAGCACTAGGACCCTATATCATAACTGTGATCAACTCCATCCACAATACCAATGAGTACTAGGACCCTACATCATAACTGTGATCAGCTATGTCCACAATACCAATGAGCACTAGGACCCTACATCATAACTGTGATCAGCTCCGTCCACAATACCAATGAGCACTAGGACCCTATATCATAACTGTGATCAGCTATGTCCACAATACCAATGAGCACTAGGACCCTACATCATAACTGTGATCAGCTCCATCCACAATACCAATGAGCACTAGGACCCTATATCATAACTGTGATCAGCTATGTCCACAATACCAATGAGCACTAGGACCCTATATCATAACTGTGATCAGCTCCATCCACAATACCAATGAGCACTAGGACCCTATATCATAACTGTGATCAGCTCTGTCCACAATACCAATGAGCACTAGGACCCTACATCATAACTGTGATCAGCTCCATCCACAATACCAATGAGTACTAGGACCCTACATCATAACTGTGATCAGCTCCATCCACAATACCAATGAGCACTAGGACCCTATATCATAACTGTGATCAGCTCCATCCACAATACCAATGAGCACTAGGACCCTATATCATAACTGTGATCAGCTCCATCCACAATACCAATGAGCACTAGGACCCTATATCATAACTGTGATCAGCTATGTCCACAATACCAATGAGCACTAGGACCCTATATCATAACTGTGATCAGCTCCATCCACAATACCAATGAGCACTAGGACCCTACATCATAACTGTGATCAGCTCCATCCACAATACCAATGAGCACTAGGACCCTACATCATAACTGTGATCAGCTCCATCCACAATACCAATGAGCACTAGGACCCTACATCATAACTGTGATCAGCTCCATCCACAATACCAATGAGCACTAGGACCCTACATCATAACTGTGATCAGCTCCATCCACAATACCAATGAGCACTAGGACCCTACATCATAACTGTGATCAGCTCCGTCCACAATACCAATGAGCACTAGGACCCTACATCGTAACTGTGATCAGCTCCATCCACAATACCAATGAGCACTAGGACCCTATATCATAACTGTGATCAGCTCCGTCCACAATACCAATGAGCACTAGGACCCTACATCATAACTGTGATCAGCTATGTCCACAATACCAATGAGCACTAGGACCCTATATCATAACTGTGATCAGCTCCATCCACAATACCAATGAGCACTAGGACCCTACATCATAACTGTGATCAGCTCCATCCACAATACCAATGAGCACTAGGACCCTACATCATAACTGTGATCAGCTCCATCCACAATACCAATGAGTACTAGGACCCTACATCATAACTGTGATCAGCTCCATCCACAATACCAATGAGCACTAGGACCCTACATCATAACTGTGATCAGCTCCATACACAATACCAATGAGCACTAGGACCCTACATCATAACTGTGATCAGCTCCGTCCACAATACCAATGAGCACTAGGACCCTACATCGTAACTGTGATCAGCTCCATCCACAATACCAATGAGCACTAGGACCCTATATCATAACTGTGATCAGCTCCGTCCACAATACCAATGAGCACTAGGACCCTACATCATAACTGTGATCAGCTCCGTCCACAATACCAATGAGCACTAGGACCCTACATCATAACTGTGATCAGCTCCATCCACAATACCAATGAGCGCTAGGACCCTACATCATAACTGTGATCAGCTCCATCCACAATACCAATGAGCACTAGGACCCTACATCATTACTGTGATCAGCTCCATCCACAATACTAATGAGCACTAGGACCCTATATCATAACTGTGATCAGCTCCATCCACAATACCAATGAGCACTAGGACCCTATATCATAACTGTGATCAGCTCCATCCACAATATCAATGAGCACTAGGACCCTATATCATAACTGTGATCAGCTCCATCCACAATACCAATGAGCACTAGGACCCTATATCATAACTGTGATCAGCTCCGTCCACAATACCAATGAGCGCTAGGACCCTACATCATAACTGTGATCAGCTCCATCCACAATACCAATGAGCACTAGGACCCTACATCATAACTGTGATCAGCTCCATCCACAATACCAATGAGCACTAGGACCCTACATCATAACTGTGATCAGCTATGTCCACAATACCAATGAGCACTAGGACCCTACATCATAACTGTGATCAGCTCCATCCACAATACCAATGAGCACTAGGACCCTACATCATAACTGTGATCAGCTCCATCCACAATACCAATGAGCACTAGGACCCTACATCATAACTGTGATCAGCTATGTCCACAATACCAATGAGCACTAGGACCCTACATCATAACTGTGATCAGCTCCATCCACAATACCAATGAGCACTAGGACCCTACATCATAACTGTGATCAGCTCCATCCACAATACCAATGAGCACTAGGACCCTACATCATAACTGTGATCAGCTATGTCCACAATACCAATGAGCACTAGGACCCTACATCATAACTGTGATCAGCTCCGTCCACAATACCAATGAGCACTAGGACCCTACATCATAACTGTGATCAGCTATGTCCACAATACCAATGAGCACTAGGACCCTACATCATAACTGTGATCAGCTCCATCCACAATACCAATGAGCGCTAGGACCCTACATCATAACTGTGATCAGCTCCATCCACAATACCAATGAGCACTAGGACCCTACATCATAACTGTGATCAGCTCTGTCCACAATACCAATGAGCACTAGGACCCTACATCATAACTGTGATCAGCTCTGTCCACAATACCAATGAGCACTAGGACCCTACATCATAACTGTGATCAGCTATGTCCACAATACCAATGAGCACTAGGACCCTACATCATAACTGTGATCAGCTATGTCCACAATACCAATGAGCACTAGGACCCTACATCGTAACTGTGATCAGCTCCGTCCACAATACCAATGAGCACTAGGACCCTACATCATAACTGTGATCAGCTCCGTCCACAATACCAATGAGCGCTAGGACCCTACATCATAACTGTGATCAGCTCCATCCACAATACCAATGAGCACTAGGACCCTACATCATAACTGTGATCAGCTCCATCCACAATACCAATGAGCACTAGGACCCTACATCATAACTGTGATCAGCTCCGTCCACAATACCAATGAGCACTAGGACCCTACATCATAACTGTGATCAGCTCCGTCCACAATACCAATGAGTACCAGGACCCTACATCATAACTGTGATCAGCTCCGTCCACAATACCAATGAGTACTAGGACCCTACATCATAACTGTGATCAGCTCCGTCCACAATACCAATGAGCACTAGGACCCTACATCATAACTGTGATCAGCTCCATCCACAATACCAATGAGCGCTAGGACCCTACATCATAACTGTGATCAGCTCCGTCCACAATACCAATGAGCACTAGGACCCTACATCATAACTGTGATCAGCTCCGTCCACAATACCAATGAGCACTAGGACCCTACATCATAACTGTGATCAGCTCCATCCACAATACCAATGAGCACTAGGACCCTACATCATAACTGTGATCAGCTCCGTCCACAATACCAATGAGCACTAGGACCCTACATCATAACTGTGATCAGCTCCATCCACAATACCAATGAGCGCTAGGACCCTACATCATAACTGTGATCAGCTCCATCCACAATACCAATGAGCGCTAGGACCCTACATCATAACTGTGATCAGCTCCATCCACAATACCAATGAGCACTAGGACCCTACATCATAACTGTGATCAGCTCCATCCACAATACCAATGAGCGCTAGGACCCTACATCATAACTGTGATCAGCTCTGTCCACAATACCAATGAGCACTAGGACCCTACATCATAACTGTGATCAGCTATGTCCACAATACCAATGAGCACTAGGACCCTACATCGTAACTGTGATCAGCTCCGTCCACAATACCAATGAGCACTAGGACCCTACATCATAACTGTGATCAGCTCCATCCACAATACCAATGAGCACTAGGACCCTACATCATAACTGTGATCAGCTCCATCCACAATACCAATGAGCACAAGGACCCTACATCATAACTGTGATCAGCTCCGTCCACAATACCAATGAGCACTAGGACCCTACATCATAACTGTGATCAGCTCCATCCACAATACCAATGAGCGCTAGCACCCTACATCATAACTGTGATCAGCTCCATCCACAATACCAATGAGCACTAGGACCCTACATCATAACTGTGATCAGCTCCGTCCACAATACCAATGAGCACTAGGACCCTATATCATAACTGTGATCAGCTCCATCCACAATACCAATGAGTGCTAGGACCCTACATCATAACTGTGATCAGCTCCATCCACAATACCAATGAGCACTAGGACCCTACATCATAACTGTGATCAGCTCCGTCCACAATACCAATGAGCGCTAGCACCCTACATCATAACTGTGATCAGCTCCATCCACAATACCAATGAGCACTAGGACCCTACATCATAACTGTGATCAGCTCCGTCCACAATACCAATGAGCACTAGGACCCTACATCATAACTGTGATCAGCTCCATCCACAATACCAATGAGCACTAGGACCCTACATCATAACTGTGATCAGCTCCGTCCACAATACCAATGAGCACTAGGACCCTACATCATAACTGTGATCAGCTCCATCCACAATACCAATGAGCGCTAGCACCCTACATCATAACTGTGATCAGCTCCATCCACAATACCAATGAGCACTAGGACCCTACATCATAACTGTGATCAGCTCCGTCCACAATACCAATGAGCACTAGGACCCTATATCATAACTGTGATCAGCTCCATCCACAATACCAATGAGCACTAGGACCCTATATCATAACTGTGATCAGCTCCATCCACAATACCAATGAGCACTAGGACCCTACATCATAACTGTGATCAGCTCCGTCCACAATACCAATGAGCACTAGGACCCTACATCATAACTGTGATCAGCTCCATCCACAATACCAATGAGCACTAGGACCCTACATCATAACTGTGATCAGCTCCGTCCACAATACCAATGAGCACTAGGACCCTACATCATAACTGTGATCAGCTATGTCCACAATACCAATGAGCACTAGGACCCTACATCATAACTGTGATCAGCTCCATCCACAATACCAATGAGCACTAGGACCCTACATCATAACTGTGATCAGCTCCGTCCACAATACCAATGAGCACTAGGACCCTACATCATAACTGTGATCAGCTCCATCCACAATACCAATGAGCACTAGGACCCTACATCATAACTGTGATCAGCTCCGTCCACAATACCAATGAGCACTAGGACCCTACATCATAACTGTGATCAGCTCTGTCCACAATACCAATGAGCACTAGGACCCTACATCATAACTGTGATCAGCTCCGTCCACAATACCAATGAGCACTAGGACCCTACATCATAACTGTGATCAGCTCCATCCACAATACCAATGAGCACTAGGACCCTACATCATAACTGTGATCAGCTCCGTCCACAATACCAATGAGCGCTAGGACCCTACATCATAACTGTGATCAGCTCCATCCACAATACCAATGAGCACTAGGACCCTACATCATAACTGTGATCAGCTCCATCCACAATACCAATGAGCACTAGGACCCTACATCATAACTGTGATCAGCTCCATCCACAATACCAATGAGCACTAGGACCCTATATCATAACTGTGATCAGCTCCGTCCACAATACCAATGAGCACTAGGACCCTACATCGTAACTGTGATCAGCTCCGTCCACAATACCAATGAGCACTAGGACCCTACATCATAACTGTGATCAGCTATGTCCACAATACCAATGAGCACTAGGACCCTACATCATAACTGTGATCAGCTCCATCCACAATACCAATGAGCACTAGGACCCTACATCATAACTGTGATCAGCTCCATCCACAATACCAATGAGCACTAGGACCCTATATCATAACTGTGATCAGCTCTGTCCACAATACCAATGAGCACTAGGACCCTACATCATAACTGTGATCAGCTCCGTCCACAATACCAATGAGTACTAGGACCCTATATCATAACTGTGATCAGCTCCATCCACAATACCAATGAGCACTAGGACCCTACATCATAACTGTGATCAGCTCCGTCCACAATACCAATGAGCACTAGGACCCTACATCATAACTGTGATCAGCTCCATCCACAATACCAATGAGCACTAGGACCCTACATCATAACTGTGATCAGCTCCGTCCACAATACCAATGAGCACTAGGACCCTACATCATAACTGTGATCAGCTCCATCCACAATACCAATGAGCACTAGGACCCTACATCATAACTGTGATCAGCTCCGTCCACAATACCAATGAGCACTAGGACCCTACATCATAACTGTGATCAGCTATGTCCATAATACCAATGAGCACTAGGACCCTACATCATAACTGTGATCAGCTATGTCCACAATACCAATGAGTACTAGGACCCTATATCATAACTGTGATCAGCTCCGTCCACAATACCAATGAGCACTAGGACCCTACATCATAACTGTGATCAGCTCCATCCACAATACCAATGAGCACTAGGACCCTACATCATAACTGTGATCAGCTCCGTCCACAATACCAATGAGCACTAGGACCATACATCATAACTGTGATCAGCTCTGTCCACAATACCAATGAGTACTAGGACCCTACATCATAACTGTGATCAGCTCCATCCACAATACCAATGAGCACTAGGACCCTATATCATAACTGTGATCAGCTCCGTCCACAATACCAATGAGCACTAGGACCCTACATCATAACTGTGATCAGCTCCATCCACAATACCAATGAGCACTAGGACCCTATATCATACCTGTGATCAGCTCCATCCACAATACCAATGAGCACTAGGACCCTACATCATAACTGTGATCAGCTCCATCCACAATACCAATGAGCACTAGGACCCTATATCATAACTGTGATCAGCTCCGTCCACAATACCAATGAGCACTAGGACCCTACATCATAACTGTGATCAGCTCCGTCCACAATACCAATGAGCACTAGGACCCTACATCATAACTGTGATCAGCTCCATCCACAATACCAATGAGCACTAGGACCCTATATCATAACTGTGATCAGCTCCATCCACAATACCAATGAGCACTAGGACCCTACATCATAACTGTGATCAGCTCCATCCACAATACCAATGAGCACTAGGACCCTATATCATAACTGTGATCAGCTCCGTCCACAATACCAATGAGCACTAGGACCCTACATCATAACTGTGATCAGCTCCGTCCACAATACCAATGAGCACTAGGACCCTACATCATAACTGTGATCAGCTCCATCCACAATACCAATGAGCACTAGGACCCTATATCATAACTGTGATCAGCTCCATCCACAATACCAATGAGCACTAGGACCCTACATCATAACTGTGATCAGCTCCGTCCACAATACCAATGAGCACTAGGACCCTACATCATAACTGTGATCAGCTCCATCCACAATACCAATGAGCACTAGGACCCTACATCATAACTGTGATCAGCTCTGTCCACAATACCAATGAGTACTAGGACCCTACATCATAACTGTGATCAGCTCTGTCCACAATACCAATGAGCACTAGGACCCTACATCATAACTGTGATCAGCTCCGTCCACAATACCAATGAGCGCTAGGACCCTACATCATAACTGTGATCAGCTCCGTCCACAATACCAATGAGCACTAGGACCCTACATCATAACTGTGATCAGCTCCATCCACAATACCAATGAGCACTAGGACCCTACATCATAACTGTGATCAGCTCCGTCCACAATACCAATGAGCGCTAGGACCCTACATCATAACTGTGATCAGCTCCGTCCACAATACCAATGAGCACTAGGACCCTACATCATAACTGTGATCAGCTCCGTCCACAATACCAATGAGCACTAGGACCCTACATCATAACTGTGATCAGCTCCATCCACAATACCAATGAGCACTAGGACCCTATATCCTAACTGTGATCAGCTCCATCCACAATACCAATGAGCACTAGGACCCTATATCATAACTGTGATCAGCTCCATCCACAATACCAATGAGCACTAGGACCCTATATCATACCTGTGATCAGCTCCATCCACAATACCAATGAGCACTAGGACCCTATATCATACCTGTGATCAGCTCCATCCACAATACCAATGAGCACTAGGACCCTATATCATAACTGTGATCAGCTCCGTCCACAATACCAATGAGCACTAGGACCCTACATCATAACTGTGATCAGCTCCGTCCACAATACCAATGAGCACTAGGACCCTATATCATAACTGTGATCAGCTCCGTCCACAATACCAATGAGCACTAGGACCCTACATCATAACTGTGATCAGCTCCGTCCACAATACCAATGAGCACTAGGACCCTACATCATAACTGTGATCAGCTCCGTCCACAATACCAATGAGCACTAGGACCCTACATCATAACTGTGATCAGCTCTGTCCACAATACCAATGAGTACTAGGACCCTACATCATAACTGTGATCAGCTCTGTCCACAATACCAATGAGCACTAGGACCCTACATCATAACTGTGATCAGCTCCATCCACAATACCAATGAGCACTAGGACCCTACATCATAACTGTGATCAGCTCCATCCACAATACCAATGAGCACTAGGACCCTACATCATAACTGTGATCAGCTCCGTCCACAATACCAATGAGTACTAGGACCCTACATCATAACTGTGATCAGCTCTGTCCACAATACCAATGAGCACTAGGACCCTACATCATAACTGTGATCAGCTCCATCCACAATACCAATGAGCACTAGGACCCTACATCATAACTGTGATCAGCTCCATCCACAATACCAATGAGCACTAGGACCCTACATCATAACTGTGATCAGCTCCATCCACAATACCAATGAGCACTAGGACCCTACATCATAACTGTGATCAGCTCCATCCACAATACCAATGAGCACTAGGACCCTACATCATAACTGTGATCAGCTCCGTCCACAATACCAATGAGCACTAGGACCCTACATCATAACTGTGATCAGCTCCGTCCACAATACCAATGAGCGCTAGGACCCTACATCATAACTGTGATCAGCTCCGTCCACAATACCAATGAGCGCTAGGACCCTATATCATAACTGTGATCAGCTCCATCCACAATACCAATGAGCACTAGGACCCTATATCATAACTGTGATCAGCTCCGTCCACAATACCAATGAGCACTAGGACCCTATATCATAACTGTGATCAGCTCCATCCACAATACCAATGAGCACTAGGACCCTACATCATAACTGTGATCAGCTCCATCCACAATACCAATGAGCGCTAGCACCCTACATCATAACTGTGATCAGCTCCATCCACAATACCAATGAGTACTAGGACCCTATATCATAACTGTGATCAGCTCCGTCCACAATACCAATGAGCACTAGGACCCTACATCATAACTGTGATCAGCTCCGTCCACAATACCAATGAGCACTAGGACCCTACATCATAACTGTGATCAGCTCCGTCCACAATACCAATGAGCACTAGGACCCTATATCATAACTGTGATCAGCTCCGTCCACAATACCAATGAGCACTAGGACCCTACATCATAACTGTGATCAGCTCCGTCCACAATACCAATGAGCACTAGGACCCTACATCATAACTGTGATCAGCTCCATCCACAATACCAATGAGTACTAGGACCCTACATCATAACTGTGATCAGCTCCATCCACAATACCAATGAGCACTAGGACCCTATATCATAACTGTGATCAGCTCCATCCACAATACCAATGAGCACTAGGACCCTACATCGTAACTGTCCACATAACCAAAGGTTATAATACACATTTTATCGGGAATTCCATAGAGGGGTCCATTGATGACCCTCTACCCAATGGAGAGAAACAAGCATGGCCACACCTTCCAGACTCATGTGACTACCATAACGAGACTGCAAGGTCCAGGTCTCAGGAGTATTGGAGAAAGTGATGCAGTGTATGGGAGACATGATGTAAGCCGCTCTCCAGCCACCAGCTCGGAGACTTACAGTTAGAGCCTGCAGACGGGAAAACTGCTAAACACTGCAGAATACACGTCACATGGTGGACAGAAGTGATGCTTTACTTCATGGACGTATCAGACTAGTGGTTTCTAAAAATTAAGATAGTTTTACCTTAATTTTTATGCTGGAGACTTGGATTTCAGACCATATCTACAGGAAGGTGTCTCTCTTGTTGCATCAGGATCCATCCAGGGACATTACTCCTAGATCCAGGCACCAGGACTGTGGTATCTTCTTATATGTGTTATCCATGGTCTCCTTCCTTCTAAAATCAACTTTTACAATTATGGTAATAAGCCAGGTAATGCTCCCCCAGAGCCCCTACGTGCTGTAACTTCCCTGGATGTAACATTCTCCTCCTCTGTCTGCCTGCTATAACCTCACAGTGTTAGGAGGAAGTCCTGTACAGTGTAACAGCTTGTAAAGATGTACTACTGGCTCGTTAGCATAATTTTAACAGATAATTTTAGAAGGGAGTAGGCCAGGGATAACAAATATAAGATGATTACCACAGTCACGGCGCCTGGGTCTATGAGTAAGTGCCCATCATGATGGATTCTGCTGATAGATTTCCTTTAAGGTGGATTTCCAGCACCCTGATTTGAAGATCTAACCACGTGTTAGGTCATTTATATCAAATTCGAGAGGGTCAGGCCGCCCTTTCAATGTCCACATTCACACTTCCTTCAAAAACACATTACTAGGCTAACACAGTACATTTCACATTGTACCTGACTGGGAGTCAAGCAGGGGCGTAACTACTGGCGGCTGCTATGGGGCCCGCAGTGTCAGGGGGCCCCAGAATCCGACTTAACACTCTAAAGAATGCAGGAGGTGCACTGTTAGATACATATTATGCTGCACATTGTATGGTATAATATGTATATAAGATGGCGCATCTTTCACAGTCAAAAGCAGGAATCGGCAGCTCAGATAAGAAATGTCAGGAGAGGGAGGCGACAGCAGAACGACAAGACTAGGGATCTCTCATCTCTATTTCCTGCCATCTACTTCCCCAAAGTGGTCATCATCTACTGGGACAGATTTGTGTAAATGTGTAAAAGTGTAGGGGGCCCCATTCAGAATTCAGCTATGGGGCCCTGTCTCTGCTATCGACGCCCCCTGGAGCCATCTTGGCCACTACGTATGGAGCCATAATCTGTGTTGGTATCAGCTAATCACTGGGGTCCACATCAATCTGTATCTATATCTACCTACCCTAGAGATATAGATAAGCCTGGAAACCCCCTTTAAATTTTGTCGACCTTAAATGTAAATAATTTATCGCCATTGACCAATGGGTCATATTATGGAATTTCGATTGCGAACTCCCCAAGCAGCGATGTGAATGAGTGGACCCTAAATACATCTCTCCCAGAATATGTCAGGAATGACAAGACGCCAATTATTTTCCCCTTCCCAGAACGGTTGTGGGTAGTGACAGTCTCTCGGGACGCAGCCCCTCATAGGTTATGGATCAGATGCCGTAGGTTAATCCCTCCGAGCCTCAGGTTTCATATCTGTAGAAAACTACGGATTAACAGTCTCTGGATAGAGTCCTCCTCGTCAGATGAAAGCAGAGAGCAGCAGCTGAGGTAGAGGTCCACCTAAAACACGCCACATATGACAGCTGGGGATCACTTTGATGGGTGGTGACGGTTTTGACAATTTGCATTTTTTGGATATTTTTGTACTTCTTTTAATGGTTGCGGCTGATGGAACCTCATCTCCAGCCTTCTATGGCCTCTCGATGGCTCCGGTGGTCCACATTGATGGATAATCCTACATTAAATGTTGCATGGGACAAACATTTTACCAAAATTTTGAATCTTTTTATGGTGGAAGTTGACATTTTTTATGCATTTGGATAATTAAAGAGTTATTACATGTGGGAACACCAAAACATGGAGATGGACTTCAAGGGGATCTTCTCATGAACAACCCTTATCCCCTACCCAGAGGATGAATGGGGCATCCGTGTGGTTGCGACCACCAGCAATCACAAGAATAGGGGTCCCGGAGGCGTCTGTGTGAACGTTGCAGTAGTTATGGATGGGCACCACTGGATACTGTATAGGTGTTGCCCCATCTCTTTCCATCTTTGAGTCGGGGTTGCTCCACCACTTCTGGATCAGTTGGAATTTTCTCTCTAGTCCTCACCATTCCCAAGCAATGATTGCCGATATATTTGCACTAGATTTCGCTTTTGTTCTGTCTTTGCAGTCCACACCATTGCCACGGATTTTGGGGGGCGAATAAGCTGCGTCCTCGGCTCTGGTTGGGTGGTGGAGGGGGTGGTGCCAGGTTTGAGCAGAGATCCGGCACAGGAAGTTCCTAACTTATACACTTCCTGTAGCTCGGGACAGGCTATGGTGCCATTCTACGAAAGGTCAGACACCAGAGCCCCCTGATAGATCCACCTTCGGTGGTCTATATTGATGGATAATACTACATTCAATATTGAAATTCGTCTTGTACGGGACAAACGTTTTACCAAAATTTTGGTAAATTTTTTTATACATTTGGATAATTAAAGAGTTATTATATGTGAGTACACCAAAACATGGAGATGGACTTCAAGGGGATCGTCTCATGAACATCCCTTATCCCCTACCCACAGGATGGATGGGGCATCAGTGTGGTTGGGACCACCAGCAATCACAAGAATAGGGGTCCCAATGTGAATGTTGCAGTAGTTATAGATGGGCACCAGTGGATACTGTATAAGTGTTGCCCCATCTCTTTCCATCTTTGAGTCGGGGTTGCTCCACCAGTTCTAGATCAGTTGGAATTTTCTCTCTAGTCCTCACCATTCCCAAGCAATAATTGCCGATATATTTGCTTTTTTGGGGGGGGGCGAATAAGCTGCGTCCTCGACTCTGGTTGGGTGGGGGAGGGGGTGGTGCCAGGTTTGTGCAGAGATCCAGCACAGGAAGTTCCTAAGCTATACACTTCCTGTAGCGAGACGCAGGCTATGGTGCCATTCTATGCCAGGTCAGACACCAGAGCCCCCTGATAGATCCAGTGGGTGCCAGGGTGTGGGGGCGCATACATGTGCCCCCCAGTGTTAAATGGGTGGTGCCAGATTGCTGTTCCTTGTCATAATAATATTTTGGAGGGAGATAATTCATACTCTGGCGCATCATGCTCAAGGGACGTAGAAGATTGAGCACCGTTTTTTGATCTTTTCTCACTTTTTCTATTATGGATCTTCCACTATATGGGGGGTATCTATGAAATAATCACAAATTGTAGCTTATTATTATTTTCCCCTTTCCACCAGGGGGCCATGGAGGGGCGTGGTGGGGGTGCGGCCAGTGGGGATTGGGCCGGCTGTGCCAGATACTGGGCGGGGCTGTCACACGGGAAAGCGCCGACGTGTGATAAGTAACCCCCTGTGAGTCTATGATATATTGGCAATAGTTGGCAGATCCATGATAGGAGATCTGGAGCAGGAGGTAGGAGGAGATGGAATATCTGACCTCGGACTCCCACACGTAAGACCCAGCCCCCCATAACTTACACCCCTAATGCTTCATCCTTATACAGAATATATAATATTATAAATCTATAATCCCCCATCCACACAGAGGATCATCGGTAACACAAGCCTCACTTCTGGTTTTCTTTACATCCTAAGCTCAGAGTATATAGCGGGAGGGTGAGGTCATCACATATATATCACCCGCAGCCTATAACTCACCA